>NW_004949099.1:38092099-38100038 GCF_000317375.1 Microtus ochrogaster | reverse complement strand
AAAAAAAAAAAAAAAAACCAAAAAAACACCGAACATTCATAATTGATAAAGTCTTTGTGTCATGATTTGAGTGACCCAAAAGGAAGCCTGCTACAGGGGTCTCACAGTTCCAGAGGGTGAAAATGACAATAATGGCAGGGAGCATGGCAACAAGCTAACTAGATCCTATGTCTGGCTCACAAAACATGAGGCAGAGATAAGGCGAGAGCTAAATGGGAATGGCTGGGTTTTTTAAACTGTAAAGCTTACCCCCAGTGATATATCTCCTCTAACAAGGCCAAACCTTCAAATAATTCCCAAAGAGTTCACCAACTGGAGACCAAGACTTAAAATACATGAGCCTATGGGGACCATTCCCATTTAAGACACCAGAGAAACTAACATGAACAAATGTTAGTTTGTTCACAGATCTGATAAGGCATAATGTAGAGAAACACGGTAAAGTAATCCCACACTACCTCAGAACAGAGTATAATAAAGTGTTCTTTATTTAGGGGTAGACTCACAGATTAATAGTCCTCTGCATGAGCAGGAAACAGGAACTGAATCCAGAAGCCAAGAGAACACATACTTCTACATCTGCCTTTATTGTATCCAAGACTATGCCCAAAGTGGGCCAGCATCTCAAAGGCCATTGACTGAAGGAGTTCCCAGAACACCTCCCCCTTTTGTCTGAATAAGAGAGTCTCAAACCTAATACAAAACTATATACAAGGGCTGGAGAGATGGCTCAGTAGTTAAGAGCACTGACTGCTCTTTTTTTTTTTTTTTTTTTTTTTGGTTTTTCGAGACAGGGTTTCTCTGTGGCTTTGCTCTTCCAAAGGTCCTGAGTTCCCAGCAATCACATGAATGGCTCAAGGCCATCTGTAATGAGATCTGGTGCCCTCTTCTGGCCTTCAGGCAGAACACTGTATAATTAATAAATAAATAAATCTTTTAAAAAATTATATACAATAAGAACACATATCAAGTATAAAAATTAGAATTACAACCAACATAAACAATATTAATTAAGAAACATATGCTAAATGTTTCAATAATTATCCTATCCTAAGGAGTCTAAGTCTTGCATTAGGAATGGCTCGGCTAAGTCATGAGAGGAAAGTAGCTACAACTATCTAGTCTTCAACCCCATCAAAGACCTGGGAAGGGAAATAATATACTTGAGTAAACAGAAAGTCCAATCAAGCTTCCAAAATGTGCAATAAATGACAGAGACAACTGGCTACCTGGGCAATCATCCAAAGTCTTATTTGCAACAGTGGAACAACCAACTTTAGCTAAGGCCTAGAGTAACTGACAGACCATTTTCAGAGGCAGGAAATTTTTCAAAACTGTCTTACCCTGTCTTGGCAAGGTTTGGCAGACGTTTTTCTTGTATCCTCTTGTCCTGTCTGGACATCATGCATTTCGTCAGTGGTTGAGACATTGGCGGTTCTTTGCCCAAAGGCCAGTTTTGCCAAGAAGAAAACAAGCTCCAAGTGTAGTGTCTTTCTTCAGTGCCCAACATTCTCTTAGGAATAGATTGGTGCTGCCCAGAGCATTTGTGTCTCATGTCAACAGAACCCTAAGTTATTTAAATGCCATATTCTACAGTTCTTTAAAGTGATTGAAGATTGCCTATCTATGCAGAATACAATTTATATGTATCTAAAGAACCTGATTATTCTAACTATAAGTATGACAAACATGAATGACTATTGACCTATAATTATTAATACCTATATAGCTTAAAGACTAAGACTTCCTATTAGAATATTAGATAATCCTAAACAACTGTGCAGCAAATGAGGACAACGAGCTCAAAATGTAAACAATGTGGAGTGGGGGTGGGGGTGGCGCATGCCTTTAATCCCAGCACTCGGGAGGCAGAGGCAGGCAGATCTCTGTGAATTCAAGACCAGCCTGGTCTACAAGAGCTAGTTCCAGGACAGGCTCCAAAACCACAGAGAAACCCTGTCTCGAAAAACCAAAAAAAAAAAAAAAATGTAAATAATGTATAAGTATCTTGATCAGAGGTAGAAATGTATAATGCAATATGATAAATATATCCTAAAATTGTATCAATAAACAAACTGTCTTAAGCAGAGGTAGAAACATGCATGCACACAATATGACAAAAATAACTTTGCATAGGTATACAAATAATGTAGACAGAAATAGGAGCAGATTTAATATAACAAATATAATTTGAATTTATATTAATATACAAGAATCTATACCAATGTAAATTGTCTATAAATAATAGCTCAGAAGTATTCACTCTATTACTCACTATTATTATTAATGTGAGTAAACTCACACTAATCTGCATATTATCCCATCCAATTTCCTATTTTTTCCCCAAAGGAGATCCATGTGCCTACATAATTTCCACCCCAACCCCCAACCTTATACCAGTAATAATCAATCCCTAATTGATGTCCCTAACCCTTAAGACAAACTTTGTTGGGAGAAGGGACGTCATCTTCTAGAATTACTTCCAGCTGTCATGGGGCAATGTTCTTTCTATGGGATCCTGTAAAATGAAAAGATAGTGAAGTTTTAGGATTACTGTCTTGTATAATCTTGCAAATAGTCTCTGAGTAGTTGATAGGGTTTTTCTGAAGTTCTTATTTGAAGTTCCGGCCAGACTGTTGTAAGAAGGTACACCATTTCAGCTAACCAAGTTGGAGTCACTTTGAGAAGCTGGTACCCAAAACCAATCTTAAAGTAGTGCTATCAGCATCGTGATGTCATATCAACCAGGTAGAATCGTTGTTGTGGGGCCCCATCTTCTTCCTGGAAACTTGGGCACCAAATGTAGAGGATTGCATAAGTAGTCCCACACGAGCTCAGAATGGAGTATCTATGAGTAGGGATAGACTCATAGATCAACAGTCCTCTGTATAAGTGTGGAACAGGAACCAAATCCAGCAGCCAAGCAAGAGAGCACACACTTCTACATCTGTTTTAATAGTACCTAAGACCACACCCAAAGTGGGCCAGCATCTCAAAGGCCATTGGCTGAAGAAGTTCCCCCAGCAGCATAACTTGAGGAAAATGTTACCTTATTAGAAATAATAAGGCTAATTTGTAAAAAATTTTAAATTGCAATAATGTATTTTTTTCTTTATTGTTATTTTATGTGTATAAGTGTTTTTCCTCTTTAAATAAATACCATCCTATTAATCATAATTCCAAACTGGTGTGGGATTGTTTGTGACTTATGCCTTCATCACCCTTACATATGTCTTATTTACGTTTCTGTTGCTGTGAAGAGACCATAACCAAGACAAAGAACATTTCATTGTGAGAGTTCTTATGTTTCAGAGGTTGAGTCCATGAACAACCTAGCAGAGAGAACAGCAGCAGGCAGGCATGGCACCAGAGCAGTAGATGGGAGCTTACATCTTGTCCACAGCAGCAGGTAGAGACACACACACACATACTGGGCCTGGCATGGGCTTTTGAAACCTCAAACCCACCCCCAGTGACACACTTCCTCCAACAAAGCCAAACTTCCTAATCCTTTCTAAACAGTTCCACCAACTGGAGACCAAGCATTCGAACATATGAGACTGGGTGGGGGGTTATCATGCAAACCACCACAGTATATATATCTTTAACTTTTTAAATTACATTTACTTATTGTGTATCTTCATATGAGCAAGCCTATGGGGGCTGTTGCCATTTAAATCACACACACACATATATCTTTACAATCTATATATCTGCATATGAGGTTATGGGAACCATTGTCATTCAAACCACCACAATATCTTTAAATTTTAAAATTACATTTATTTTGTTAGTGTGTGTGTATCTGTGAGTGTCCATGTGGTCAAACTCTTTTTGGGAAGGAGTAGGAGGTGTGGCCTTATTGGAGGAAGTGTGTCACTGGGGGTGGCTTTGAGGTTTCAAAATCCCATGCCAGATTCAATATCTTTCTATCTGCTGCCTATGGATAAGATGTAAGTTCATAACTCTCTCTATATATATGTATGTGTGTATATGTATGTGTATGTATATAGTATTGAGGCCCTGTCATATGTATATACATGAATACTGAGACAGTGTCTCGTGTGTTCCAGGCTGGCCTCTGGCTCACTTTGTATCCAAGGATACCCTGGAGCCTCCGGAATGTTGGACTCCTGGTGTGTGCCACATGCCCAGTTTACTCAGGGCCGTAGAGCGAACTCAGAGTTTCCTACATGCTAAGCAAGCAGTCTATCATTTGAGCAACACACCCAGCCCCAACCCGACATGTTTTCTTCATTTTTGTGGTCAGGATGTAAAAATATTCTCTTAGCAATCTGGTATAGTGGCACACCTGTGTAATCTCAGCACTCGGGATAGAGAAAAGAGTTTAGGCTAAACTCAGCTACATCGTGAGCTCAGGCTCAACCCACTCAGCCACCTTCACACATTATAACCTGTTGCTGTTAACTTCCAGGGCACCTTCAAGCCATCCCTGGAGACCTTGTGAATTCTAAAGCCACTCCCCAATGTAATCCCAGCCTCCAACCTCCATCTTTGGAAACCCCTCCCCTGTGTCCGTTGAACCTTGACCCCTCCCCAGGTGAAAGACCCTCTGAGAGTGTCTTTCAGTCTGGGGAGACCCTTCCCAAGGAACAGCGAGACCACTTGTGCGGATGCAAACAGCAAGAGGTTTATTCAGATACACAGGTACCTGGGGCGTCCAAGTCTCTCGGAGGACTGGCGCGCTGTCTGGCTGGGGTAGCGGGTTTTTATAGGGTAAAGGGAACAGAAGCGCAGTTTTCATTGGTCAGTTTGAATATGGCCGAGTTCAAGTCGGGACAAGGTCCCTGGTTCCCGAGAATTCAGATATGGGCTGCCTTGGCTCTTATCTAGGGCAGACAGGGTGTCTTTCTCGGTATTCACCGTTCCTCCCCAGGCCCAGCCACAGGTGTCTCTATCTCGTTTTGGCAGCTTCTAAACTGCCCTTTGTTAAAACCCTGAATATTCAGTACAAGCCTTGCAAAATGGTGTTACCGGTGCTAAGTTGTTTAACAAGCTGGGCGGGGTCTTTCATCTGGTGCTAAGCTGCTTAGCAAGCTGGACGGGGGTCTTTCACAGGAAAGGTCAAGAACACTCCCACAGAGTATTTAAACTGCTCCCCAGAAAATAAACACCTGTGGGTTTTTTGGTGGTGCTGTTTTTTTTTTTTTGTTTGCTTGTTTGTTTGGTTGGTTAGTTGGTTTTTGGTTTTTCAAGACAGGGTTTCTCTGTAGCTTTGGAGCCTGTCTTGTATACCAGGCTGGCCACGAACTCACAGAGATCCACCTGCCTCTGCCTCCCGAGTGCTGGGATTAAACGCATGCCCCACCATCGCCGGGCCTAAACATGTTGTTTTCCCTTTTCCCCTCCCGTGCTCAAATTGGCGGCTTTCCGTTTCCCCTGGCCCACCCAAGAGCACAGGTGTCTAATTAAACCTGAATATCTTTTTAATTTGGTCTGATTTGGTCTGATTGGGATTATTTTGCCTTGGTGGAGAGGCACAGTTAGGAAATATTCCTAACACCCACCCCTTCTCACGCATGGCAGCAGCAACGAATCCGCATTCTGCTTCTGTAGATACATCTATCTATTCTGCACGTTTCAATGGGACAGTCTTACAGAACTGGGCACTTTATTTATTTATTTATTTATTTATTTATTTATTTATTTAAGATTTCTGCCTCCTCCCTGCCACCGCCTCCCATTTCCCTCCCCCTCCCCTGAACTGGGCACTTTATGACTGGCTTTTTTTTTTTTTTTTTTACCTGTTTCCAATTTCCATCCATGCAGCATGAATGGGCACTTCATGCTTTTGGTAAACTGTAGCACAAATAATAAAAACCCAGAGACAGATATTGGGGTTCAACCTGAAGATCAGAAAAGCAAAGCGGCCAGCCACTGGCTCTTACCTCTACCTCAAACTGAAATGGCGATCCTGCCTCCACAAATCCTCAGAATGAGACTGAGTTTGAGACCTGTCTTATCCCATTTTATTATATTCCTCTCTAGTGCTGGATTAAAGGTGTGCACTACCACTGCCCCGTCTCTATGGCTGACTAGTGTGGTTGCTTTGCACGGGCCTTCAGGCAAGCTTTATATGATGATGATGATGATGATGATGATGATGATGATGATGATGATGATGATGACAGTGTTTCTTTGTAGCTTTGGAGCCTGTTCCAGAACTAGCTCTTGTAGAGCAGGCTGGCCTCAAACTCTCAGAGATCTGCCTGTCTCTTCTTCCCGAGTGCTGGGATTCATGGCATGTACCACCAGCGCCCGGCTGGCAAGCTTTATTTATTAAAACACAAATAATATACTACTATAGTAAATGAATAATGCATTCTGTAGTTGTATAACATCTTGGTTACTTGTTTATCAACTGATGAACATTTGTCTTTTTTAAAGGATTACATTTATTTATTTGGGGGCCTTTTTTTTCTGTCAGCTTAGTGGCAGTGTTGGAATCTACTGATACTTTTTTTTTTTTAAATTTTCGAGACAGGGTTTCTCTGTAGTTTTTGGTGCCTGTCCTAGAACTAGCTCTTGTAGGCCAAGCTGGCCTCGAACTCACAGAGATCCGCCTGCCTCTGCCTCCGAAGTGCAGGGATTAAAGGCGTGCGCCACCACCGCCCTGCCAGACGTGGTTTTTAATTCTCTTGGATGACACCTAGGAGTGGCATTACTAAATCACTTGTATCTCAGTATTTTTTTTTTTCGAGGCAGGGTTTCTCTGTAGTTTTGGAGCCTGACCTGGAACTAGCTCTTGAAGACCAGGCTGGTCTTGAACTCACAGAGATCCGCCTGCCTCTGCCTCGCAAGTTTGTATCTCAGTGTTTAACCTTTGGTGCAAATGTGGATTTTCCAAAGACGCCACACCATATTACTAAAATGTTAAAAAGTCCTTTAATTTTCTTCAGGACCTACCTGACTCTTACCTCGAGCTCTTGGCCTGTCTTTAGATATACAAGGTAGCTCCCTCCGCTAACAAACACCACTCCCTCTCACAGCTTTGCTAGGTATGCAGTGACTCCATGCTGTTTCTCTCTTCTGGGCCATTTTCCTACATCGTTTGCTTGAAAAGCCAGTTACCCTCTACTCCTTAGCAGGCTGTCTTTTGGGCCACCAACCAGCTCCCAAATCATGACACAGTATTAGTTATGAATGCTTAGCCCAACTTAGGCTCATTTCTTGCTAGCTCTTATAATTTAACCAGTTTCTCTTTAACTATGTTTTGCCTTGGAGCTTTTAACCTTTCTTCCCTTCCTTCTTCTTTCTCTTTCTTTCTTCCTGTATGTCCTACTGTTCTGCTCTCTATGGCTGGTAGGTGGCTCCCTGTCTTTCTCGCTTAAGCCTAGATCTTTCCTGCTTTCTCTGCCCATCAGCCCCACCTATCCCTCTCCTGCCTAGCTACTAGCTGCTGAGCTTTTTTTCCTTCTTTTTTCTTTTCTTTCTTTCTTTTTTTTCTTTCTTTCTTTCTTTTCTTTTTTTTTAATTTGAGACAGGATTTCTCTGTGATTTTTGGAGACTGTCCCTGAAACTCACTCCGTAGACCAGACTGACCTTGGACTCAGAGATTAGCCTACCTCTGCATCCCAAATGCTGGACTTAAAGGTGTGCGATGCCACCACCCCTGGCTACCGTTCAGCTTTTTTATTTTTTTAATTTATTTATTTATTGAGGATTTCTGCCTCCTCCCCGCCACTGCCTCCCATTCCCCCCCTCCCCCATCAAGTCCCTCTCCCTCATCAGCTTGAAGAGCCATCAGGGTTCCTTGACCTGTGGGAAGTCCAAGGACCGCCCACCTCCATCCAGGTTTAGTAAGTTGAGCATCCAAACTGCCTAGGCCCCCCCCAAGTCCAGTGCGTGCAATAGGATCAAAAACCCATTTCCACTGTTCTTGAATTCTCAGTAGTCCTCATTGTCCGCTATGTTCAGC
>NW_004949099.1:38082482-38090565 GCF_000317375.1 Microtus ochrogaster | reverse complement strand
GATTGACATCCAGTTTTGCCAGCACAATTTGTTGAAGATGCTCTCTTTTTTCCATTGTATACTTTTAGCTCCTTTATCGAAAATCAGGTGTTCACCGTTCAGCTTTTTATTAGACTAATCAGGTACCTTAAGCAGACAAGGTGGAAACAAATTAATCTTTACATAATTAAATATTCTACAACACTCCTTTAACATTCCTTTCCCTTCAGGAAGTCTTCCCTCCCTCTCCTGCTCCCCCAGGGTGGGATGCGGCCTGCTCTGGTGCGTCTATCTGCTAATTCCCCTTTGAGCGCCTAGCACTGAATCTTTCCAAGATCCACTCCAAGCATTGTGTCGTCAGCAAGTACCTTTTTAGGGCTGAGGATAATCCTCAGTGGGAGGACACATGACTGACACACGTCAAGCCCTAGGTTTAATCCACAGTAACTCTCGTCCATGTACACACACACAAACTCTGAACCCCTTAAAAATGTCTCGTGCAACTTTTAAAAATTTTTTTAATTGATATTTATTGAGCTCTACATTTTTCTTTGTCCCCTCCCTACTTCTCCCCTCCCCACATCAACCCTCCTCCAAGGTCCCCGTTTACTCAGGAGATCTTATCTTTTTCTACTTTCTACTTCCCATGTAGATTATATCTATGTAAGTCTCTCTTAGTGGCCGTATTGTTGTCTAAGTTCTCTGGGATTGTGGTTTGTAGGCTGGCTTTCTTTGCTTTATGCTTAAAAACCACCTATGAGTGAGTACCTGTGATAATTGTCTTTCAGTGTCTGGGTCACCTCACTCAAAATAATGCTTTCTAGCTCCATCCATTTTCCTGCAAAGTTCAAGATGTTTTTTTTTCTGCTGTGTAGTACTCCATTGTGTAAATGTACCACATTTTCCTTATCCATTCTTTGGCTGAGGGACATTGAGGTTGTTTCCAGATTCTGGCTATGACAAACAAAGCTGCTATAAACATAGTTGAGCACATGTCCTTGTGGCACAATTGAGCATCCTTTGGATATATACCCTAAAGTGATATTACTGGTCTTGAGGAAGGTTGTTTCCTAATTTTCTGAGTCGCCACACTGACATCCAAAGGGGCTGTACCAGCTTGTGTTCCCACGAGCAATGCAGAAGTGTTCCCTTTTCCCCACAACCTCTCCAGCATAAGTGGTCATCAGTGTTTTTGATCTTGGCCATTCTTTCAGGTATAAGATGGAATCTCAGAGTTGTTTTGATTTGCATTTCTCTGATGACTAAGGATGTTGAACATTTCCTTAAGTGTCTTTCAGCCATTTTAGATTCCTTTGTTGAGAGGTCTCTATTTAGGTCTGTACTTCATTTTTTTAAATTGGATTATGTGTTCTTTTGGTGTCCAATTTCTTGAGTTCTTTGTATATTTTGGAGATCAGACTTCTGTCTGATGTGAGGTTAGTGAAGAACTTTTCCCATTCTGTAGGCTGTTGTTTTGTCTTGTTGACCGTGTCCTTTGCTTTACAGAAGCTTTTCAGTTTCAGGAGGTCCCATTTAATTTTCTCAGTGTCTGTGCTGCTGGGGTTATATTTAGGAAGTGGTTCCCTGTGCCAATGCGTTCAAGTGTACTACCCATATTCTCTTCTATGAGGTTCAGTGTGGCTGGCTTTATGTTGAGGTCTTTGATCCATTTGGACTTGAGTTTTGTGCATGGTGATAGATATGGGTCTATTTTCATTTTTCTACATGTTGATATCCGGTTATACCAGCATCACTTGTTAAATATGCTTTCTTTTTTCCATTTGATATTTTTTGCTTCTTTGTCAAATATCAGGTGTTTGAAGATGTGTGAATTGATATCCGGGTCTTCTGTTCAGTTCCATTGGTCCTCCTGTCTGTTCTTATGCCAATACCAGGCTGTTTTCAGTACTGTAGCTCTGTAGTAGAGTTTGAAGTCAGGGACTGTGATGCCTCCAGAAGTTCTTTTATTGTACAGGATTGTTTTGGCTATCCTGGGTTTTTTGCTTTTTCCATATGAAATTGAGTACCGTTATTTCAAAGTCTTTAAAGAATTTTTCTGGGATTTTGATGGGCATTGCATTGAATCTGTATCTCTACTTTTCTTATGCAATTACCTTATTCAACTGTGTGCCTGTTTACAAACACTCTACACCAGAAATATGAAGTCTATGTGGAGGCAGAAAATAGCTCTGCTGTTGTGGTTTATATGCCTCCAAGATTCTTACACACAATGCCTCAGTGTTTACTGAAGGAAAATGTTGCCTACTGTTCTGTACCAAAAACAATACAGCTCTGTGTTTGAAAATGAGACCTTTTGTATCTTAGAGCAGGAAGAATTTTATACAGTCTTGTGGAGTTGAATTGTTAATTTCCTCTTCTCTAAGAAGCATAGATTCTATTAAAACATTTTCTTCTTCCTTTTCTACCTTTTTTTTTAAAAAAAAAAAGTGTGTGTGTGGGGGGGGTTCCATTGTGCATCCCTGCCTGGACCAGAACTTGCTATGTAGACCAGGCTGGCCTCAAACTGACAGATCTGCCTGCCCCTGTACAGGGATCAAAGGTTTCTATTTTGCTACCATGGTTGTTGACACCATGACTTGTTAGTCTCATGTTATCAAGTCTTGTCACTTCCATTTTGCCCTTTGGGATCAAGTCTTTAAGTAAACAAGGCCAAGAGAGACTGAATAATAAAACCTTGTGCAAAAAGAACCTCAGCTGGGGCTGGAGAGATGGTGCTGACTTAAGAGCACTTGCTGTTCTTGCAGTGGCCCCAATTTGGTTCTCAAAAAGGATACCAACTGACTCAGTGTGAGTGAAGATGCCTTAGGGAAGCTCCCTGCTGAAGATATGGCCTCATGACAACAAAACAGAATTAACTAGCTGAACCCAGAAGAAATGAACTAATGCTTTCAACCACATTTCAGAATGGACTGCTGTGTAATAAAGATCATTGAATTGACACAAGACTTAATAATTTCAATAAAAAAAATCACCCTAAAACCGGTGGTGGTGGTGGTGGTGGTGGTTGGTATTTCTTTAATCCCAGCACATTGGAGGCAGAGGCAAGCAGATCTCTTTGAGTTCCAGACCAGCCTGGTCTACAGAGGTAGTTCCAGGACAGGATAGCCATGGCTACACAGATAAACCCTATCTCCAAAAACAAAAATTACTTTTATGAACTCAAGTTTTGCTTGCATGTATGTCTGAGCACTGTGTACATGCCTGTCTCCATGAGAAGCACAGGAACTGGAGCCAGACAGCTGTGGGTCCTCTGGAAGATGGCTCTTTTTTGTGTGTGTGTGTGTGGTTTTTTGAGACAGGGTTTCTCTGTGGCTCTGTGGCTTTGGAGCCTGTCCTGTCACTAGCTCTTGTAGACCAGGCTGGCCACGAACTCACAGAAATCCACCTGCCTCTGCCTCTCAAGTGCTGGGATTAAAGGCATGTGCCACCACCACCCGGCTGGAAGTAGGCTCTTAAGGCTGAGCCATCTCTCCAGCCCCCAGATTCTGTCCCCAGAAACAAAACAAAAACCAAAGGGAATTACCTTTTTGGGGTTTTTGTTTTTTGTTGTTATTGTTTTTTGATTTTTTGAGACAGGGTTTCTCTGTGGCTTTGGAGCCTGTCCTGGAACTAGCTCTGTAGACCAGGCTGGCCTCGCACTCACAGAGATCCGCCTGCCACTGCCTCCTGAGTGCTGGGATTAAAGGCGTGCGCCACCACTGCCCGACTAGATTACCTTTTTGTAATTTCCAGACTTCTCACTGAATTGTTTTTTATTTTTAAAAAAAAGTATGAAAAATGTCATAATGAGCCCAAGCATGGTACCACAAGCTTTAAAACTCAGAGCTAAAGAGGCAGAGGCAGGTGGATCTCTGTGAGTTCAATGTTAACCTGAACTACATAGTGAGTTCCAGGACAGTTGGGATTATATAGAGACCCTGCCTCCAAAAAACAAAAATAGATGAAAGAAAAACATAATTTTTTTTTTGCAATTAATATATACTAACAAAAACAAAATCCAGGCAGAAGGTACAGTTCACTGTGGAACAAGTACTTGGTATATTCAAGATCCCAGCACTATAACACACGTAAGTCTTGAAGAAGTCCATTCATGCTTTTTTTGGTTTTTCAAGACAGGGTTTCTCTGTGGCTTTGGAGCCTGTCCTGGAACTAGCTCTGTAGACCAGGCTGGTCTCGAACTCACAGAGATCCACCTGCCTCTGCCTCCCGAGTGCTGGGATTAAAGGCATGCGCCACCACCGCCCGGCAGTTTCCATTCATGCTTTTTAAGAGTTTTACTTTCATCTGATCATCTCTCTCATAACCCTGGTGCTTACACCCATATTAAAGTATCTTTAAGCCGGGTGGCGGTGGCGCACGCCTTTAATCCCAGCACTCGGAAGGCAGAGGCAGGTGGATCTCTGTGAGTTCGAGCCCAGCCTGGTCTACAGAGCTAGTTCCAGGACAGGCTCCAAAGCCACAGGGAAACCCTGTCTCGGGAAAAAAAAAAAAAAAAAAAAGAATAACAACAAAACATGCATGGTAGCACACACCTGTAATCCCTGCATTGGGAGGTGGTGACAGGATTGGGAGCTCAAGCACAGCCTCAGCTACATGTAAGTTCTAGGCCAATCTAAGCAACATGAGACTTTACATCCAGAAAACAAAATAAAGCCACATATGAAAGTCTAAGATTCATCTCTGCCAACGGATGAGGCTTCTGATGACTTTAGCTTCACATCCCGTGTGCTCTAATGTGGCACTTACTATTATTAAAAAAGTGAGAGAGCCAGGCGTGGAGGCACATACATCTATCTCAGCACTCAGAAGACAGAGGCAGAGTCAGAGGCCAGCCTGGTCTATATAGTGAGTTCCAGGTCAGAATTAGAGAAACCCTGTCCATTCCGTTCCCCCCACTACACACACATTTTTTTTTTTTTTAAGTAAGGAAGAGGTACTCAGTTGGAGGAGTGCTTGCCTAGCACATAGGAAATCCTAGTATGATCTTTAACACGCCATAAAACTGGATGTGGTTCACCAGGTGCTGGTGGCGCACACCTTTAATCCCAGCACTCAGGAGGTAGAAGCAGGCGGATCTCTGTGAGTTTGAGGCCAGCCTGGTGTATAGAGCAAATTCAGGACAGTCAGGGTTACACAGAGAAGGCCTATCTTGAAAAAAAACAAACAAAACTGGATGTGGTTAAAGGTCATCCTCTGAAATACTTCTCTACTCAGAGAAGTTAACCTCATTTATTTTGATGAGTGCAGTACAAGTGTAATTTCACTTTCCCACTTCATTTTGGTGTCACACTCTTTAGAGACAACAGCATCATTGCACTTCCAAGGGGCCGGGGAGCTCAGTGGCAGAGCATTTCTCTAGAATGACAACGTTCCTGGGTTTTGTCTTTAAGATTACATTAAAAAAAAAAAAAAAAAGCCAAGGTCAGAAAGAGCCAACAATAACGATTCTAATTGTCGTACTTCTAAGACGGAAAGTATGATTGGGTTGTAAATAAGATCTTAACAGAAGAGCCTACGACTCAGGGATGAGAAACTTGAGTCTGCAGGAGTGCGCAGAAGTAGCACTGAGGGAACACACAGAGTGCATATCCCATCCCAAAGACGGCCCATTTTATCAGAGAAAGCACACTGCGTTTCCTCGCAGGGATAGGTCCTGTTCCCCTTCTCCAGGGTGACAAGCGCATCTCTTCTCGAGTCCCCAGTTCTCTGTTCTAGCGGTACTTCCCATGCCGGTTAAAGTGTTTGTAGAGATAGCGGATCCGTTTGTTGAGGTTGTGCAGGTCCTCGGCGAACATTCTGCTTCCAACCATTTTCTTCTTTCGGATACAGCGCTGCAATTCATTTCCTCTCCAGCCTCGAAGCCATACCGGGCCCTTGATCAGTTCCTTCGGGTGCTTTTCGAAGTTCCCTGTAATGCGAGAGAATGTTAGCTTGCAGAGAAGGGAAGGCAGCCTAGGCCAGCTAAGCCTCCACCCCATGGCTGCAGCTCCCTGAGCAGAGCTTACAGACCAGGCACGCCCGTAATGCTACTAAGAACAGTCTTCGGGGCCCAAGAACACTTGTTCCTGCAAAGAGCCCGGGACCCAGCACACACATCTAGAGGTTCACAACTGTGTGCAAGGCCAGCTCTAGGGAGCCTGACATCCTGTACCTGCTGGCCTTGCTTGAATAACACATGGCACACGTACAGTAAAACAGGCAAGCGCGCGCCAGAATGCTTGGCATTCAGATACTGACACTACCATCCAGCTCTGGGCACTCAGAATAACGCACAAGTGTGTTAGTCCGTCTCAACATCACACAATTCTCTGTAACTTAGACTGGTCTTGTCTGCCTTAGTGCCACCAGCTTGTGCCACCAAGCCCGCCCTGAGCACACTACTATTCTCCAAGCAAATAAAAACAAAGTAGTCAATGCAGCCTACCAGTCCTTCTGAAATTAGCAATCAAGTCCTACCCAGGATCCCGATGTTGTCGTAGACACCAAACAGAGCCCTCTTCTCGTTCCAGCGGTCAACCACTCTCGGGGGCGGCAGCGTAAGCCTCACACGGGTCAACAGCGGTACACCTAGGAATGGAAGGGAGAAGAAAGAATCAACACCGCCTATCAACAAGCAGTTCGCGAGGCGCCTGTCTTATCTGTACCTTAGCCACTTACCTAGAGAGAAGCTTCTGCACACCAAGGGCATCCAGCCCCACAGGCTCCTACTTGCCACCCAAGGGAGACTCCCTGCCATTACTCTAGCGCCCGTCTACCTCGACAGAGCCCCGCAGTAGCCAGAAAAATGGGGACCAGGTGTAGATTTCAAAGACCAGGTAAAGGACACAGTCTCAGCCGGGGCTCACGCGGGACTGACAGCAGGAGACGCCATCTTGGGCTTTACCCAGCTAGCTTTGGGAGCGGCCGCCCCTCGGCTCGCACCGCCCCAGCCACAATCTCCGCCCTCCAAGTTCCGGCCTAGCTTGCGCGCCTAGCTCAGACACTTCCGGTTTAGCCAGGGGAGGTTTTTAGGGCTGCGGCACATTTCTTGTCGCAGGGTAGGACATCTCCAACCCGGAACTCCATGTCCGTGCAAATAAACCCTCTCCTGTTTCCCTGGGCGTCCTCCACTGTGAGGAAGGTGGAGGATGGGAGCCCGGCGCCGCGACAAGATCCCCTTGCACCTCGCCACACGGTTTTGCTGAGACAGTATACTCTAGCAGTTTAGAGGGCAGGGATTTGAGGTCCGGGGCCTCCCGGAGGGATATCCGGGTCGCCATTCCGGGGACGGGGCACCGTGGAGGAACCGGAGAAAGCGCAGACCCTGGGGTCACGCCCCCGGCCCTCTTGCCCCGCCTCCGGTGCTGTGATTGGCCGGCCTCTCCCGGCCTTCCGGCGCTATGATTGGTCGGCCTCTCCAGCCGCGTCACGCTCCGCCTCCTGGCAGCCGTTGAAGTTTGAACTCCGATTCGCGGGCTCTGCGAGCGCGACTCCTGACTCCGAGGCGGATTTCCGTCCCAGCCTGCCGAGGATTGGCTGGTTTCTCCGCAAGCTTGAAAACCATCTAGCTGTTTGGCGCGGATGGTCCGCTGGTGTTTTCTTCCTTCCTTTTCAGCGGGGTCGATCCCAGTCGAAGAAGCGGCGGGTGAGCGGTGTCCAAGTGCCCAGGTGAAGTATGGTAGGGGTAGGAAGCGGGAAGTGAAGGGCTGAGAAAATCAGGCCTGTGTGCAGTCGGCAGCGACGACTGGTAGGGATGCCCTTGAAATCCAAAGTAGCAGTGAGTGATAGATCAGAAACGGAACGTGTGATGTGGGCAGATCGCATAACCTTGCTACTCACTCAATCTGTCAATTTAGTTGTTTCATTATGCACCCCGAGCGGCCAAGATTGGAGACTACAGAATAAGTAAACGCTAATGTTCTCTCACCCTGCATCCAGGAACCCCGGGCCGTAAGGATCGTTTAAATTTTTTTTTTTTTCTTTTTCGAGACAGGGTTTCTCTGTGGCTTTTGAGCTTACCCTGGAACTAGCTCTGTAGACCAGGCTGGTCTCGAACTCACAGAGATCCGCCTGCCTCTGCCTCCCGAGTGCTGGGATTAAAGGC
>NW_004949099.1:37998492-38082382 GCF_000317375.1 Microtus ochrogaster | reverse complement strand
CTCTGTAGACCAGGCTGGTCTCGAACTCACAGAGATCCGCCTGCCTCTGCCTCCCGAGTGCTGGGATTAAAGGCGTGCGCCACCACCGCCCGGCAGGATCGTTTGAATTTAAAATGGAATTAGTAAGGCTGTTTGTACAACTGATTGTCACTTACTGGTTCATTAATATTTAAATTTTGTTTTGTTTTGTTGAGCTAGCTCTTGGCAGCCTAGTACTCACTGCAGCCCCGCCTGGCCTCAAACTCAGCAGTTCTCCTGCCTCAGCCTTCCTAGTGTTAAATTTATAAGCCTGTACCACCACACCTGGCTCTTTCCGAATTTTTTAACCCTTGATTCATTTGAGCCCCAGAATAATATCATTTTAGAGATGAAACCGTGAGGACTCAGTGATCTACCTAGTGGCAGAGTAATAACAAGAATTAGATTCTTGTCTGGAGTTGCTTTTATATTGGGGACTGGAGGTCTTATATAGCCCAGATCATGTAGAAGAGGCTGGCCTTGAACTGCATCCTTCTGCCTCCCCAATGCTGGGATACTAGGAATATAAATACAGCCGTGTACTACTTTACTTGGCTCTGATATTATACCTCACAAGATGTTAGTAGCTTGTTGTAAGACTGAAAAACATATTGTTGAAAGTGGGGGACATAATTGAACCAGATCATTTCTGAGGCAGGGGTTATATAGCTCAGTGGTAAAGTACCTGCCTACCATACCAAAAATGCTAGGTTTAATTCCCAGTACCACCACCACCACCACCCCCCCAAAAAAAGAAAAGAAAGAAATGCTCTTACTACATAATAAAAACCACAACACTCTTATATTTAAACTCGTGGTTCCAGCCTTCCTAATGCTGTATTAAATGCTCTTTAAACACAGTTCTTCATGTTGTGGTAATCTTCAATCATAAAATTATTTCGTTGCTACTTCATAACTGATTTTGCTACTGTTATAAATTATAACGGTGTTTTGATGGTTTTAGGAGACCCCGTGAAGAGGGTCAAGACCCACGGGTTGAGAGCTTCTGGTTTAGACTGAAGTTTTTGTTGTTTGTCTTCTAGGCCTGTGAACCGATAGAAGGATGTCTCCCCAAAACTTTGAATTCCATCTGCCCTTAGCCCCAGAGGAGTTGCTGAAGAGTAGAGGCGTGAATCAGTATGTTGTTCAGGAGGTGTTGCCCGTCAAGCAGCTTCCATCACAACTTAGAGGTAAGACACCATGGCTACCAGTGAGCTCCAATAGAGAAACACCCCCGCCGGGTGATGGTGGCGCACACCTTTAATCCCAGCACTCAGGAGGCAGAGGCAGGCGGATCTCTGTGAGTTCGAGACCAGCCTGGTCTACAGAGCTAGTTCCAGGACAGGCTCCAAAGCCACAGAGAAACCCTGTCTTGAAAAACCAAAAAAAAAAAAAAGAAAGAGAGAAACACCCCGTGTATAATTAGCGTCTCTGTTCTATAGCTCTGTGACATTCCATCGGGGCAGGGAATATCTTTCCTACTAGTCCCTAATTTTATTTCACTTGTTTGTTTGTTTGTTTAGTAGCTCTGCGCGGGATTCATGACGCAAATGGCTGTCCTCCCTGGATTATTCGAGAAACAGTGTTGCTTAATCTAGTTACTCTAGATTTTTTGGGGGGGGGGATGTTTTGTTTTGTTGTTTTTTTGATTTTTCGATTTTGGCTTCTCTGTGTAACGGTCCTTGCTGTCCTGGAACTCCCTTTGTAGACCAGATTGGCCTCGAACTAAGGCATGGACCATCACCACTTGGCTGTATTTTTACCCTTTACCATGGTAAAATTAAGAATTGTAGGCTAGGGACTGGAGAGATGGCTTAGAGGTTAAAAGCACCAACTGTTCTTGTAGGAGACCCAGATTTGATTCCCAGCACCCACATGGCAGTTCACAACTGATTGTAACTCGTGCATGTAGTGCACAGATATGTATGCAGGCGAAACCCCAACCTGCATACATACATGAATAAGTTAAAAATAAAACGTGCCGTCATTGTGGACAGTATTTGACTTGCCTTTTCTTAGGGAGTACTCTTAAATCTAGATCGCGTTTCCAAGAAGTGTAATAAAGGAGAAACATAGCTGTAACAACACACAAAACAGTCATCTGTCACTTAACAAGTGGGAGACATGTTTTGAGAAGCCTGTTGCTAGATGATTCATTATTGTGAAACCTCATCATAGAGTATACATGTACAAGTTTTTGAAATGGTGTAGTCCACTCAGGAGGCAGAGGCAGGCGGATCTCTGTGAGTTCAAGGCCAGCCTGATCTACAGAGTGAGTTCCAGGACAGGCTCCAGAGCTACACAAAGAAACCCTGTCTCAAAAAAACCAAAATAAAATAAAATAAAAATGGTGTCATGTACTCCAAATGGCTTGTCTAGTATACACAAAGTCCTAGGTTTCATCCTCACCGCCAGATGAAGCCAGATGTAGGAGTGCACACCTGTAATCCCAGTGGTTGGGATGAATTCAAGAGCAGACTATGGCAGAGTAAGACCTGTCTCCAAAACAGAAGTCAAAACAAGAAAACATAAGAGACGGGTATATGAGGCTACTGTTAGAGTAACCCAGCATTAGCATTTTATAGTAAGTTATCAGGAGGAATATACCCTAAATAACAGCTACAGCACTTACATAGCCAGTAACATAGTCTTTTATTGTCAAGAATTATCTACTGTTCATAACCGTCTGTGCCATGCTTTACGGGATTTGAAGTGCAGAGTGAGTGTGTTTGCACTGCACACCTTACAGATGCAAATGTAGCAGTGGCTAAAACATCACTAGGCAGTAGGAAGTTTTCAGCTCCATTGCAATAGAGGAGGATACCGTATATGTGGCTGTTCACTGACAGTGTGGCGCCTGTGATTGGATGCACAGTGTAGTTCCTCCTGACGTCTATGAGCAACTAAAAACAACTTGTATATTATCGGTAAGACCCCACAGTGCCACTGTACTTCTTGGAATTGGTTCACACTGGGTTGCTTTAGGGAATTACATGTAGACCGAACTGCTGGAGCCAGACCTGGGTTTGTCTCCTCTGCCACCCTGAGCTTGAACAAGTGACCTCCTACTGGAGATGGCAGCTCCTGGATGTAAGGTTCAGAAATGGGAAAAGGCTTCTGTCTTGTCCTTTTTCTTTTTTCAATTTTTTTTCTAAGTTTTTTTGAGACAAGGTCTTAATTTGAGCAGTCTCAAACTGAATACATAGCTAAGGATGATTTTGAACTTCTGTTCTTACTTGCCTCCTTCTCGTCTGCTGGGTTGGTTTCTCCTTTTTCAGGGCTGGGGATTGAACCAAGGCCTTGCATATGCCAGATAAGTGCTTCTCTGAGCTACATGGCTACACCTCCTTTTTATTTGTATTTTCACATGGTCTTGCTAGTAGCCCAGGCTAGCCTTGAATTCACTTTGTAGCCGAGTGAAGCTTTTGAGTTTTTAATCCTCCTGCCTCAGCCTCTCTAATGACTGGTACTATCAGCCAGGACCAACAGTTAATCTATGTAGTGCCGAGAGTTTGGGTTTTTTGTTTTGTTTTGTTTTGTTTTGTTTTGGGGGGGGTGGTTTTTGGTTTTGGATTTTCGAGACAGGGATTCCTTTTAGCTTTTGGTTCCTGTCCTGGAACTAGCTCTTGTAGACCAGGCTGTCCTCGAACTCACAGAGATCTACCTGCCTCTGCCTCCCGAGTGCTGGGATTAAAGGCGTGCGCCACCACTGCCCGGCTGAGAGCTTGGGTTTTTATAAACTGTTCTTTCATACTACTAAGAATTATTGATTTCAGCACCAGGCCACGGAAAGTAGAAGGTAAACCTGGAGCATCTTGTGGTGTGAGGAAGTAAGAAAATAAATGCTCACTCTAACAGCACATGTACAAAGTTGGGGTGACACAGGAAGAAGCGTGCCCCGTGAAACGTTGCTGCTTTTTATGACAGAAATGTGGTGCATGTGACTAAAGTCCATGATGTTTGTGTATGAACAGGGAATGAGCCGGGTGTGGTGGTGCACACCTTTAATTCCAGCACTGCAGGAGGCAGAGGAGTGGTCTACAGAGCAAGGAGGCCCCAGGACAGCCAGGGAAACACAGAGAAGCCCTGTCTTTAAAAAAAAAAAAAAAAAAACCCCAAACAACAACAAAATTATGAAAGGCAAAGATTGAAGATTCAGGAAACATGTCTGCTAAATGCCTTCTACATAGAAATAGAATTTACCAAAAAAAAAAAAAAATCTGTCTTTCCTCTAAATTAAACAGCATTCTTCATTTTCTAGCATTTCAGTCTGCTTTCCGGGCTCAGGGGCCTCTTGCTATGCTGGAGCACTTTGATACAGTCTACAGCATTTTACAGTAAGTGAGCTACGCAGCTGGTGCTTTTAAACACCTGGTGGCTATTTCTCTCATTTTTGCATGTTAGTTTTGAAATTCCAAATTATAGGTTCACCGATTACTGGTTCTGGGTACTGACATCCATAGTGAGCATTGATCCAGCTTCCACCATGTTTATTTGACAATTGTGGGATATTTTCACATGTTGGATCCTTAGATCTGATCTAGGAGAATGGGCTCTGCAGGCTCCTGTCTCACTCCCACACTTTCTTTCCCTCATAGTCACTTTCGAAGTATAGATCCTGGCCTCAAGGAAGATACCCTGGAATTCCTGATAAAAGGTGTCTGTGGGTCTGGGGGTAGGGGGCTGGAAGGTGCTTGTTGTGTATAGCATTTCCTCCGTTCTCTGAGCCATGTGATGATATCAAGGCTGTTGTGATTCAGTTGGTTTGGCTAAGTCCGGGGACCTCTGGCTTATCCAGGTCTGTAATCTTGGTGGTCGATACAGAGTGATGTGCGATCGCTGTAAGGGCGGACCAACAGAAATTTTCCTGCTTTTGAACCACCTCCCCAAGTAGGGGTGATTCTCCATTGCCTGCAAGGACTTGTCATTGGAATGAAAGTAGGAACAGGCTCTATCTCAATACAGGGGTCAGGGGTCCCAAAGGACTTAGCTGTGTCATGGCCACTGAGAGATGATACACAGATCTTTGGTAATCTGATGGCTACACGTGCTAAGTGTTTAGAAGTTGGGGTACCTGAAGAAAGTCAACGAAACCAACTCCCAGATTCTGCCCCTCACAGTGGTATCCTGCCACTCCCAGGAACTTCCATCCATCCTGGATGATGCCACTTTGAGTGTATCCGATAGAACTGCCCATCTAAACACCCTCAAGATGAACTGCTACGCCCTGATCCGCCTCTTGGAATCCTTCGAGAATATGACCAGCCAGACGAGCCTCATCAACCTGGATGTGGGTGGGAGGGTAAGTGAGAATGCCTGGCCATTTTATATTGATGGGGGAGAAGCCCGGGATTCTAGGATGCTTTATGTCTTGCTTGGGGTTTTAGGAGAGTCCCCAAGTACTGGATCCCCTTCCCTGGCGAGTAGTTCTTGTGCATCCCAGCACCTGTAATCCTCTATGGCCTTGCCTAACCTTGCCTTGATCCTGGATAGTGTGGGCACACAGACTAGATGATCTTTACTCTCTGATCCACACTCCACCCCACCCCACCCCTAAATGTCTATATGATCACTTTAGGGTAAGAAGGCCCGGGCCAAGGCAGCCCTTGGCTTTGATTGGGAGGAAGAGAGGCAACCAGTTCTTCAGCTCTTAACACAGCTACTCCAGCTGGACATTCGTCACCTATGGAACCACTCAGTAATTGAAGAAGAATTTGTCAGGTGGGTGGTTAAGATGGCTGGAGATAAACTCTGAGGAATGAGGTTCTGGCCTTTTTGTTTTGTTTTTTGCTTTGTTTCATTTTCTTATTTTTATGAGACACTGTCTCATTGTGCAGCCCATCTGGCCTGGAAGTTTCTATGTAGACCAAACTGGGTTTGAACTCACAGAGGTTCACTGCCTTTACCTCCCAAGTGCTGGGATTAAAGGTATGTGCCACTACAATGAATGTCTCATTGCTAATACCTATATTTGTGGAAATGTATTTACTAAGAATCCCCTACGTGGATGGTGGCATTATTATAGACACTTTCTATTTTAGAATAGAAGGCAATTTTGGGGTGGTGGTTATTCTTGTTGTTTGTGCTTTTAGGGGGGGGAGTTGTTTTTTTAGGTTAGTCTTGCAATGTAGCTCAAGTGGTGTTGAACTTACTATTACAGTCCAGGCTAGCCTGGAACTCAGTCTTGCCTCAAACTTCTCAAATACTGGAATTACAGCCATGAGCTATCACTCTTGACTGGCGATGTTTAAAGTAAGGAAAATATACAGCATGTATGGTGATATGGGTATGAAATTCGAGAGAAGGGTACAGTCAAGGATGACTATTCCAGGGATGTGGCCAAGCGTTTGGCGAAAAGGAGTTGCTGATAATGGAGGTATAGGGAAGTTGGGGTATTTGGCAGGGAAGCTCAGAAGTCCTGCTTTGGACATGCACTTTGAGGTGCTTGTTAGACATCTGAGTAGTATTAGATTCAGCTGTTGAAAGGAAGGCGTATGTGGACTAAAGAGACACCTTTGGGGATATGATGGTGGTTAAACCCTTGAAATCGAACGAGGTCACTAAATCAGGAACTACAAGAGAGCGTAGATCCAAGGACTATATACTAAGGTACACCATGACCAATAGAGTGAGCTGAGAAGCAGCCAGGGAAGCTGAGATAGGGGTCCAGAGTCCAGAAGCCAAATGAAGTGTGTGTTTGAAGGAGAAAGTGACCAGGCATTGTGGTACATGCCTATATATATACCAGAACTTAAGAGACTGAAGCAGGTTTGCCAGGAATTCAAGGTGAGTTATGCTGTACTGTGAGCAGTCAAGATTACATAGCAAGACCTTATCTCAAAATATAAGTAGCCAGGCATGGTGGCACACATCTGTAATCCCAGCACTTAGGAAGCAGAGTCAGGTGTCTCAGTTCCAAGAGTATCTTGGTTGACAGAGACTTCCTGGTCATCCTGAGACCTGTCTCCAAATAAATAATGGCTGTAGAGGTGGCTCAGCAAAGTACTTACCATGCATTCATGAGGACTTACAATCATCAACACTGATGAGCAACACTCCTATCAAAAGCCAAACATGGCTCAGTGTTGGGGATGTGGAGACAAGCAGATTTCCGGGGGGGCCAGCCTAGCCTATTCAGTGAGCCCCAGGTGAGAGGCCCTGTCTCAAAAACTAAGGCAAACAGCTCCTGAGAAATGAAACCCAAGGTTGACCTCTGGTCACCACATGCACATACAGGGAAACACACACACACACACACAGAGAGAGAGAGAGAATAAAACCAAAGTAAATGATCAGTCACAGCAGATGTAAATGAAAAGTCTCTTCAGTAAAGATTCAACTGGCCATTTTTAACAATGAGAAGTCTTCAGTAATCTTGCCCTACCATCTTGATCAGGTTTCTTATTGGCATGGTACCTAGCTGAGATTTGATGATCAAAAGGTAAGAATTTCTTCCAGGATTGCTTTCTCCAAAGCGCCTTAATGTGGAAGGTGCTTAGACCGAAAGAGCAGGGCTCTAGAAACCTCAATTCGGACATGGTAGGGACAGAATGAATAAGGGGAGCTACTGGTGACTCCAGAACTGATTGCTTTCTGTCCATCTCTTTTCTTTTTAGTTTGGTTACTGGCTGTTGCTACCGCCTTTTAGAAAATCCCACCATTAGTCACCAGAAGAACCGCCCCACGAGGGAAGCCGTAGCACACCTGCTTGGGGTGGCCTTGGTCCGTTATAATCATATGTTCAGTAAGTTGCCTTTCGCCTGGTGCCTGCTCCCTGCATTGCCCTTTCTCTCTGAATGCCACATGTTGGTGCTTCCCAGGTGCGACTGTGAAGATCACCCAGATGCTGCAGCACTTTGAGCACCTGCCATCAGTGCTAGTCGCCGCTGTGAGTCTGTGGGCAACAGACTATGGAATGAAGAGCATTGTGGGCGAGATTGTAAGGTGACTCCTGACCCTCCAAGCTTCTGTTTTCTTGGAGGTGTGGGTGGGGTAAAGGAAAGTTAGAGGCCTTTTCTCCATGTGATGTTGGGTTCCTTTATGTTAGCTGCCTGTCTTGGCTTCCCTTATTGGGAACTCAATAATTAACTTTCTTGCCATATCTGTGTTTTCTTCCCTCTATAGAGAGATTGGGCAGAAGTGTCCACAGGAGCTGAGTCGAGACACAGCAGGGACAAAGAGCTTTGCAGCCTTCCTCACTGAGCTAGCAGAGCGAATCCCTGCTGTCCTTATGTCCAGCATGTGCATTTTGCTAGATCATCTGGATGAAGAGGTGGGCAGTCCAGATTTGTCTAGGCTTTAAGCCCATTTCTGAAGTCTGTCTCTCTCTCTCCCTTCACTTTAACGTGGTTCTGGGTAACAACGCAAGGACTTATACATGCTAATAAGCACATGCTCTAAAAGTTGAAAAATTTGTTTCCTTAAAAAAAAAATGTAGCCAGACGATGGTGGCGCACGCCTTTAATCCCAGCACTCAGGAGGCAGAGGCAGGTGGATCTCTGTGAGTTCGAGACCAGCCTGGTCTACAAGAGCTAGTTCCAGGACAGGCTCCAAAGCCACAGAGAAACCCTGTCTCGAAAAACCAAAAAAAAAAAAAAAAAAATGTATGAGTTGGAGAGATGGCTTAGCCGTTAAAGGCTAGGCCTACAGCCAAAAATATAAGAGTTCAGTTCCCAAGCACCCATAGCTGTCTCTCCAGCCAAAAAAAAAAAAGTTTATGATTTTTGTGTGTTTTGCCTGCATGTAAGTTTGTACAGAGAAAAAAGGGCAGAGACTGACATCCAAGGTTATACTTTGAGTTCTGCAAACGTTCCATGGTGCATGCATGCTCCCATATAAACACACGCATATGCACAACAAAATAAGAAAAAAAAAGGCTTGTCATGTAGCCTAGACTGGCTCCCAGGTTCCAGAATTATAGGTGTCACCATGCCTAGCCAAGGTGCAGATTAAGGTTGTTTCTTTGTTTTTGTTTTTCTAGACAGGGTTTCTCTCTTTGTAGCTTTGAACCTGTCCTGGAACTTGCTGTAGACCAGGCTGGCCTCGACCTCACAGAGATCTGCTTGTCTGTCTCCTGAGTGGTGGGATTAAAGGTGTGCACCACCACCGCCTGACCTCAAGGTTGTTTCTTGAGAAAGAAAGTAGCTTTTAGTTAAAATAAAAGTGTACCCTGGAGTCTGAGACCCAGAGGACCTAGACTACAAAGTAAGACTGTCCCCAAAATACATTTTCACACAAAGAAGACAGGTTGTCTAGATTTATCACTGTGACAGTTTGTACAGAGAAACTCCCCCACCCCAAGACAGGGTTTCTCAGTAGCTATGGAGTCAGTCTTGGAACTCACTCTGTAGAGCAGATTCGCCTTCCTCTGCCTCCCAAGTGCTGGGATTAAAGGCATGCACCACCCATGCCCAGCGAGAAACCCTTTTATGAATCTTGTTTTTATATCACTTGGTTTTATGCAGTTCTGGTAGAGATGACCATTCTATACCGGTCTAGTGAGAAGAACTCAGCTTTGGTTCGCAGTCCCATCCAGTCCCTGGGCTCGAGCCTCTTGTTCCCATCTGGCTAGCATTGCTTTCTACAGACACTGAGCTTTCTCAACCAACCTGTTCTACTCCTCTAAGTTCTCTTTCCTGGATGCTTGCTTGGCCTCTTCCCAGACTAGTGTTGGGGCTTCCTAGAGAAATGTCAAAGACAGTCTATTCATTGATCGAGTTTTCTTTAACTTCTTTTATGAGACTAGTCTCTGGCTCTTGGCCTAGGCAGAGGGAATCCCCTGCCCTGTTTTCTACCAGGTTGTATAACAGACTTCTTGGCTCCAAAGCTAATTAACCCATATTTTTTTTTAAAGATTTATAACCCATATTTTTAAATCTGTGGTCTGCCACATGGCTTGTTACCTCTCCTTTATACTGCCCCACCCATCCTGCTTCCTCCACGTCTCACTGGTGATTTTTTCACATGCTTAGCTTCCTTCTTCCAGTTTCTCTCTCTGCCCAGAAGTCCTGCCTAGCTATTGGCCATTCAGCTCTTTATTTAACCAATCAGAAAGTCAGTGTGATCAAATATCCTGCAACATTTTATGGCCTTATAGATAAAGGATAATAAGAAATGTTTCTTACCAGGCGGTGGGAGCACACACCTTTAATCCCAGCACTCGAGAGGTAGAGGCAGGTGGATCTCTGAGTTTTGAGGCCAGCCTGGTCTACAAGAGCTAGTTCCAGGACAGGCTCCAAAGCTACAGAGAAACCCTGTCTCAAAAAAAAAAAAAACTAGAAAAAATGTTTCTCAAGTTTCTCAAATGTGCCTTGATAGACAGATCTGATTTTCTTTTTAATAATATTATTTGCCAGGCATGGCACATGTCTTTAATCCCAGCGTCCAGGAGGCAGAGACACCTCTGTGAATTGAGGCCAGTCTGCTCTTCATACCCCTAAGCCAGACAGTGCTTCATAGTGGGACCCTGTCCCGGAAGAAAAACAATTATATTCATTTCCTTTGTGTGTGTGTATAGTATGTACAGATGTGGAAGTTGGTTCTCTCCTTTCACTGGTCCTGGGGATTGAACTCAGGTCTTCAGGTCTGCTGGTATCTAAGATTACCCTGAGGCTCTGAGTGTGATATATTTGAAACATAGATGTCTTTCACATTTAGATTTAGTTTCCATCCCTAAGATACTATGTATACATAGAGAGACAAAGAAATACTGTGTCCCAAGTATTTCAGACTTGGGATCACAACCCTTTGATTTTGACTCTTATTTACTTTCTGACATTCTCTGAGCCAACAAATCCCCTTGGGATTTTGTATCTTCCTGTTACCCTGGGGATTAACACCTAGGCAATTGGCCAGGAAAGTCACAGTTTAGAACAAGCAATCTTCACCTTGACTAAGGGCAGGAGAGTGCGGGAAAGAAATGAGAGCCGTTCCAATTGATGTCTCTCTCAGAACTACGTGATGCGCAATGCTGTGCTGGCAGCCATGGCCGAGATGGTCCTGCAGGTTCTAAAAGGTGACCAACTAGAAGAAACAGCCCGAGAAACCAGAGATCAGTTCCTGGACATCTTGCAAGCTCATGTCCACGACGTCAACTCCTTTGTGCGAAGCCGTGTTTTGCAGCTCTTTACCCGAATTGTCCAACAGAAGGTAAACAACCTTCTCTATGCTAAAACTCTGAATATTTCTCTGTATACTTGGCAAAGTAAAGAGAGAATCTAGCTGAGCACTGTAGCATTGCCCATGATACCAGACTTGGGGAAGTAGAGGTAGGAGGGTCAGTAGTTTGAGGTCATCCTCAGCCACATGGAAAGTTTGAAGACAGCTGAGCTATATGAGACCTTGTCGCAATTTAAAAAAGCAAGGAAAGATGTTTTCCTTTATTTTTATTATATGTGCATGAGTGTGTTGCTAGCTTGTACTACATATGTACAGTACCTGTGGAGGCTGGAAGGCCTCTTATTCCATGGGTTTAGAGTTACAGACAGTTGTGAGCTGCCATGTGGGTGCTGGGAATTGAACCCAGGTCCTCTAGTTGAGCAGCTAGTGTTCTAAACCTCAGAGTCATCTCTCTAATCCCTGAAAAAGGTGGCTGTTGTTTGTTTGTTTTTGTTGTTGTTTTGTTTTTTTGTCTTGTTTTTAAATAAACACAGAATCTGGTAACTGCCCCCAAAGAAGAGTCTAGACTTGAGATATTTACTACCAGTAATAAAGTCTGCCATGGGGGCTGAAGAGATGGCTCAGCGGTTTAGGTACTCTTCCAAAGGTCCTGAGTTCAATTCCCAGCAACCACATTGTGGCTTACAACCACCTATAATAGGATCTGATGCCCTCTTCTGACATTCAGGTATATAGGCGAGCACTCATACATACAATATAAATAAGTAAAATGAAATGAAATTCTTCCCTTTCTAAGGACCAAGGTGCCTGCTCCAGTTAAGGACTGCAGTGTGGTGCTACTCACACAGTTTATAATCTCACAGAGAAGCTGCTTTACAGTGAGGCTCAGGTTAAACTCACAAGTGTGTCCAACCTTTGGACATTGAACTTAACACTCCCATCTACCAAGTTCATACCCATTACAATAAGAGACATCACCGCAAAATATCACAATATTTTAAGTAGGGTTAGGATCTTGTGTTGAGCCACATATATAGCTACCCCTCCACTGGAAGTGACCCATAGGCTGTAGTTGGTGGTGCTGAATTTATGCTGATTCTCCTTTTGCTCATCTAGGTGCTCCCCCTGAACCGTTTCCAGGCAGTGGTGGCCTTAGCCGTAGGACGTCTGGCAGACAAGTCGGTGCTAGTATGTAAGAATGCCATCCAGCTGCTGGCCAGTTTTCTAGCCAATAATCCCTTTTCCTGCAAGGTAAGTCAACATGGTGCATGCAAAAGAGGAGTGAAACGGAGGCAGAGATGGCATTATGTCACTCAGTGACCTGACACTCATTCTGCCTGACAGCTCAGTGATGCTGACCTTGCTGGACCACTGCAGAAGGAGATCCAGAAGTTACAAGACATGAGAGCCCAGAGGCGACCCGCTGCTGCTCGTGAGTATTCAGCTGCCCCAGGAGTCTGAGCTGCTTTTCCCCGAGGTTGGTCACAAAGCCTGAGAGAGACTAAACAAGACTCCCTTACAGCTGCAGCACTAGACCCAGAGGAGGAATGGGAAGCCATGTTGCCAGAATTGAAGTCTACCCTGCAGCAGCTTCTAAAGCTTCCCCAGGAAGAGGAAGATGAACAAATCACTGGAACAGAGACTGTGGAAGAGGTGAAAACACGCATCCGCCAGCTGCTCGCCAAGGCTAGTTACAAGTATGTACAAGATTAGGATGTTCTCTGCAGGTCTCTGCAGGGACAGAGACTTATTATTAACGATGAAAGTTCAGCCGATAGCTTAGGCTGGTTTCTAATTAGCTCTTCTAACTTAAATTAACCCATCTGTTAATTTACTTTCTGCCTCGTGGCTTTATTGCCTCATCTCCATATTCCCCATCCTGCTTGCTCTGCATCCGGCTGGCAACTCTGCCTTCTTCCCAGCATCCTCTCTGCCCTGAAAATCCTTCCTAGCTATTGTTATTCAGCTTTTTTTTTGTTGTTGTTGTTTTTTTGTTTTTGTTTTTTGTTTTTTCCGAGACAGGGTTTCTCTGTAGCTTTTTGGTTCCTGTCCTGGAACTAGCTCTGTAGACCAGGCTGGCCTCGAACTCCCAGAGATCCGCCTGCCTCTGCCTCCCGGGTGCTGGGATTAAAGGCGTGCGCCACCACCGCCCGGCTTGTTGTTCAGCTTTTTAATAAACCAGAGTGACCCATCTTCACAGTGTACAAAAAGATGATTTCACAACAGGTCTGTGAGGATTTAGAGTTAACCTTTGAGAGAATTATGATGAGTCCTTAAAAATGATTAGTACTAAACAGGCAATGGTGGTGCACGCCTTTAATCCCAGAATTTCATGGGCAGACAGCTACACAGAGAAACCTTGTTTCAGGAAAAAAAAAAAAAGAAAAAAGAAAAAAAGAAAGAAAATGATTTGTTCTTAAGTATTGCTGCTCCCAGAGGTGATAGGCATTTTTACTGTAGTAATATCAGACCAAAAGCATAATCCACAACTGCTTTTCTACTTTTTAAAATGTTTTTAAAACTACTCCAGAGGCTGGGCGATGGTGGCGCACGCCTTTAATCCCAGCACTCGGGAGGCAGAGGCAGGCGGATCTCTATGAGTTCGAGACCAGCCTGGTCTACAAGAGCTAGTTCCAGGACAGGCTCCAAAACTACAGAGAAACCCTGTCTCGAAAAAACAAAAAACAAAAACAAAAAAAAAAACTACTCCAGAGCCCAGTCTATGGCACAGGCCTGTAAGCCAAACTACTTGGGAAGCTAAGTCAGGAACAATTACTGAGGCCAACTTAATGAGAGTTTAAAGAATGGGAATGTGTCAGTGGTAGAACACTAGCGTGCACAAGGCTCTAGGTTCAATCCTCAGGGCCCAATAAGCAAAACAAAACAGAAAGTTACTCTTAGGCCTGGAGGTCTAGCCCAGTGGTAAAAAACATTTATTTGGTCCCTAGCACTTCACAGACAACTAAGTGAACCTGGTATGGTGGTGCTTGCTTATAACCCTGGCACTTCGAAGGCAGAAGCAGGAGGTTGCTGCAAATTTAAAGCTAACAAGGTCTAAACAGCAAGTCTTCCTCACAGCCAGAGCTGTGTAATGAAACTTCATCCAAAAGGTGAAAGGGGATGGAGATGTAGCTCAGCTGCACCTGAGGTGGGTGCTCGATCCCTAGCCCTATATAAACCAAGTGTGGTGCCACCTCTTGCTTTTTTGTTTTTCCTGCAAGACTTGGCACCCAGGAGCTTTGGTTTGCTCAGCACATGCTCTACTGCTAAACTGCGCCTCCCAGCCATGGCCTGGCTACACAGACGTTACTATGGGGCAGCGGCACTTGTTTGCAACCCCAGGATTTAGGGAGTCTAAGGCTGGAGGATTGGGAAACATAGTGAGTTCATGGTCGTTCTGAGTACATTGTAAAACTGTGTTTCAAGAAAAGAACCTCGTTGTGTGGTTATGTCATAAAAGTAACAAATTATCGAAACTCTGTTGACTACAAACACAGTAGGTTTTTACACAGGTGTTTGGAGTAGGCTTTTTTTTTTTTTTTGGAGTAGGCTTTTATATATACATAAATATATATTTATTTATGGGAATGTTCATGGGGTATAGCACATGTAAAGATAAAGGACAACTTTGGGGAATCAATTTTAAGTCGTTAAGCTCTGCGGTAGGTACCCTTGCTTGCCAAGCTCTCTGGCTAGCCCTGGGTTTATGATTTTAAAAACTTTTAAAAAAAGATCCAACTTCTTTGAAGACTACAGTAAAGGCCTGGAGTTTGGGGCCTGGTATCCTAGTAGGTGCTGCTCAGCTCTTGAAGCATGAGACGTATCCCTTTTCTTTAGGGTACCACTTGTAGGGGCTGGATGGAATCATAAGGTGGGATCCCTACCAAGGGCTTCGGTGACATTCTTCTGGGTGCTGAATTGGTGACAGACTGGTATTCTTTCAGGCAAGCTATTATTCTCACTAGAGAAGCCACCAGTCACTTCCAGGAGTCCCAACCTTTCAGTCACACAGACTTGGAGGAGAACAGCTTCCTGAATCTCCTGGGAGTTATCTTCAAAGGTAATCTTTTCAGTCAGCAAGCACAGCTTTGGGTTGAAGGAGGCTCAGGGAGGGGTTGACACTGCTGATCTGGAAGGGGAGCAGCTCAGTCATAGGGATCTACTAAGAAACGAACCAAAGTGTGTTAGAATAGGTTCTAATTTTATACCTTCAAATTGTTGAAAGAAATATCCAGGGATGTTGGTAGCCACTGGCCTGTACCTCTCTAATTCCTAGGCTCTGCAGCTCCCACACAGGAGTCTCATGGGGACAGTGTCCCTGTGCTGACTAACAGTAAAGACACTCCCAGTGCGTCTGAGCCTGAAGGACCCCAGAGGGACGATGAGCTGGTGAAGCAGGAGATGTTGGTGCAGTATCTGCGGGATGCCTATAGCTTCTCCCAGAAGGTTACAGAGGCCATCAGCATCATCAGCAAGATGATGTATGAAAACACAAGCACAGGTAAGCCAGGGCTCTTCAGAAGGAATTGGTCGTGGGGTTGAGAAATAGTTCTGCCGGCTCGTAGTTATTGATGCCCATACCTTTCTTATTGCTATATTTTTAAGATTTTATTGTTCACGTGTATGAGTATTTTGCCCTCATGCATGTGTATCACATGCATGTTTGGTGCCTGCAGGAAGCATAAGAGGGAGTCAGATCCTCTGGAACTGGAGTTAGGATTTGTTGAGCCACCACGTGGACACTGGGAATTTGAACAAACAGCGAGTGCTTTTAACCACAGAGCTATCAGTCATCCCCTGGTGCCTGCACCATTAAAAGTCAGGGGTGTTTACCACTGGTAGCATTTTGCAGTTTACCTAGTTTAGCCAATGTCATGAGAAGGCATCGTAGCAGTCATTCTCTGGGACAATGACAGTGACCTCGCATCCATGTTACTGTGTTAGCAGGGGTCCCATCTATGGGTGTTGTGATATTTGTCAAGTTGTCAAGTAGATGGGTGACATTTGTATTTGTTCTCAGTGGTGCAGGAGGTGATTGAATTCTTTGTGATGGTATTCCAATTTGGGGTACCTCAGGCCCTGTTTGGGGTTCGCCGCATGCTGCCTCTCATCTGGTCTAAGGAGCCTGGTGTCCGGGACGCTGTACTTAATGCCTACCGCCAACTCTACCTCAATCCAAAAGGGGACTCAGCCAGGTATATGGGGTTACTTGTCTTTGTTAACTTTTCTGAGGTCAGCTTCTCAGAGGATTAATCCTAGTATCCTGAAAGATATTCGTCTGGGGGAGTCTGAACTCATGGATGGGTCCATACCAGGCTTAAGGTGGATTTCTGCTGAGGCCTCCTACTCCACACAGTCATTTAACCCAATAGCTTCCCGGTCACAGTGACCACTGATCTCTGCTGTTCCCACAGAGCCACGGCCCAGGCCTTGATACAGAACCTCTCTCTGTTGTTAGTGGATGCCTCTGTCGGGACCATCCAGTGTCTTGAGGAAATTGTAAGTCTGCTCTGTCCTCTTCTCATTCAGCAGGGTATAATTAGTGGCTGTTTCCTGTGTGCAGAGATCTATTCAGCCCCACAGAGATTGAAGATTAGTTGCTTCCCATTCTCGATTTTATTTTCATTTGCTTGTTTGTTTGCTACTGTGTTTGGGGCAGTTGTCTCACTGTGTAGTCCAGGCTGGCCTCCAACTCACAGTCCTGCCACCGCTTCCTCGGTGTTGAGGTTCCTGTGTGCAGCAGTGCTCAGCTCGCATGCCCAAATTTAAAGACGCCAGTAGTTTGCTTAGAGTAAAAACCAAAACATGTTGAGAAAAATGTAGCAAGTAAATATTCACCTACCCTTAATCCCAGCACTCACGAGGCAGAGACAGGCGGATCTCTGTGAGTTCGAGCCTAGCCTAATCTACAAGAACTAGTTCCAGGAGACCCGGGGCTGTTACACAGAGAAACCCTGTCTTGAAAAACAAAACAAAATTCACTTGTAGAATTGATGGCATAGGTAACAACTGTAATAGCAGTAATAACACATGCTGTTTACTGTGTGTTGGGCGCTGTTGTTAACACCACTGGGTGACTCTGGAGTAGAATGGGGTCTGTGAGGGAGGCTTAAGGAGAGGCTCGGCAACTTGCCTGGTTGCAGCAGTTACACTGTATATGCGCCAGAAAACACATGCAGCCTCCGTGCTGTAACAGACCACAGGGCTGCTTATGGTAGAGATCAGGGACTGCCCCTTCAAGGTGGTTGGTGCTAGTCAGCAGGGATCATGGAAGTTCAGTGAGACTGAGAGATAGAGAGAGAAGAGGAGAGAGTTTCTGGCAAAAATCACGGAAAGTCCACTCTCCCAGCCCGAGAATGAAGAGTTCTGTGTTCTGTCTCGGAGTCATTACCTGCACAAGATAGTCAAGTTGGGAGCATAGGCTGGTGCCTTCAAGTCAAAGGGACCCCTGCTTTTTAATGAGTTGAATCTGCACTGTAGGGAGTGTTGTCCCTGCCAGGCCTGTCTCCTGGTTGCTACTTTTGTTCCTTTCTGTGGAAAAAGAACCTGGGGGAGGCATCTGCCTTGATATTTCCCAGGCTGCCTGATGCTCAAAACTTTACAGTAGGCAGAGAAGACCTGGAAACAGATGCTGAGGAGACGCCCTGCCTGTCACACAAGCCAGCTGAGAGCTGTGGGCAGGGCAGAAGTGCAGCCTGCGGCTCCTGTAGGTGGGCAGGGTTGAGAGGACAGGAGTGAGTGGCTAAAGTGGATGCACACGTAAAGAAGGGGAAAAAGGACAGTGACCCTCTCAGAGACGGGTTGACCTTGTTCTCACAGGAAGAAAAATTACCAGAAATATCCAGAGTGTAGTCAGAACGGTGGTCCACACAGAACTCAGAAGACCCATTTGAATGTGTTACTGTAGGAAGTGTAGCCTTGAAGAAAGACATGACACAGGAAAATAGAGACTGGAGCGAGAAGTGCCTCCCCACACTCACTCCTTCCTCTTTTGTTTGCCTGCGTGAGTTCCATCCAGATAAGTAGACCAACCGGGAGCTGTCATTCTGAAGCTGAGTTCTTTGTCTTTCCTCCTCAGCTGTGTGAGTTTGTGCAGAAGGGTGAGATAAAGCCAGCAGTGACCCAGCTGCTGTGGGAGCGAGCCACAGAGAAGGTCCCCTGCTCTCCGCTGGAGCGCTGTTCCTCTGTCATGCTTCTTGGCATGATGGCACGGTGAGGCTCAGACCGTGGGGAAGGAAAGGAGGGTCTGAGAGGCCTTCCGTCCAGTCACAGCCCATTGAGCTTTCCTGGTCGGCTGCCTGGGTAGAGGGAGCACCCGCCTGTGTAGTAGAAACAGTCACTAACACAAGTGGTCCAGGGACCTGACCCTGAGTCAGGGCCTTTCTGTAGTGCTCCAGGGCTCTAGGAACCCCAGGGCGGATTCTGGGGCTTTCCCGACTGCCCTCGTCTCCCTGGAATCCTGCCCAGGGCTGCCTTTAACTCCGTTTTCCTTTCTCTAGAGGAAAACCAGAAATTGTAGGAAGCAATTTAGACACGCTGGTGAAGGTAGGGCTGGAGGAGAAGTTCCCACAGGACTACAGGCTGGCCCAGCAGGTGTGCCTTGCCATTGCCAACATCTCGGACAGGAGGAAGGTAGGTGATCTGGCATGGCCATGGCTCAGCTGAGAGAGTTGAGAGCCTCTCTGTCTGTCTTCCCCACCCTGGCATTTTGTTTTCTTCTCAGCCTTCCCTGGGTGAACGTCAGCCTCCCTTCCGGCTGCCTCGGGAACACAGGTTGTTTGAGCGACTTGGAGAGATGGTCACAAAGGGGTTTGCACATCCAGATCCTCTCTGGATCCCATTCAAAGAGGTGGCCGTGACTCTGACCTACCAGCTGGCAGAGAGCCCTGAAGTGATCTGTGCCCAGATGTTACAAGGCTGTGCAAAGCAAGCCTTGGAGAAGCTTGAGAAGAACACCACTGAGGAGGACCCCAGTAAGTAGGCAGAGGTTTGAGTGCTGGGGACGGAGTGGGCAGCTGGCTTCTGTTGTTTCCTTAAAGGGTAAAGAGCCTCAGCCCACGCTCTTGTTTACCCATGTGTCCACCCCACCTCCTGTTCCTACTTTGAGTAGCACATGAGGGAGGAGTAGGAGTTGATGGAACTTAAGTGTGCCTTTGCTCTTCCCTCTACATCAGAGGACAGTGCTCCCATGCTCCCCACATTCCTGCTAATGAACCTGCTCTCACTGGCTGGGGACGTGGCCCTACAGCAGCTGGTACACTTGGAACACGCAGTGAGTGGAGAGCTGGGTCGGCGGCGAGTTCTCCAGGAAGAACAGGAGCACAAAACCAAAGACCCCAAGGAGAAGGTGAATGAGTGGCTAGGTGGTGGGCTCGTGTCCCCAAGCATTTCCCAGATTTTCAGAACCTCAGCTCAGGACATTTCCTAGGGAAATCTCTGCTTTATTAGTAAGTGAAGACCCTGCCTCTTTGTTGCTGCTTCCCTGGGGAAGATTAACATTGACAGAGATGGCATGGGTTCCCCATGCTCTTCCAGTGGGTAGGGTGTTAGTACACACAGACTGACTTGTATACCTTGGTCTAGGATACAGGCTCCATCTGAAGTACTGTTTGTTTGAACACACACAACACCCCCTCTTTTTATCAACCTGTGTTACTAGCCTGTCACCTGGTGAGATCCTTTGTCCTCTCTGCTAAAGGCTTATTTGCTTGTAGACAAAGAAGAGAGTCTTGCAGGTGGAGTAAAGTGACCTTGAGCCAAGTTTACCATTTAGAGTCAATTATGTTTTCAGAGGAAGAGGTGTAGGGACCTGGTTATTCTCTCCTCCACTCAGGAATTCTTTCTCTTAATGGATATACTTGGCACTTCTGTGGATGGTTTTATAAACCTCATCTTTAGATCTCTTCATGCAAATGAAGTGTTATGCTAGAATCAAAAAAAGCTGTCTTGTGAGTAGAGAAATGGATCAAAGGTTAAGAGCACTTACTGCACTTGAAGAGAACCTGAGCAGATCTCAGATTGTACACAGTAACTCTAGCTCCAGGGGAATCTGATGCCCTCTTCTGGCCTCCATGTGCAATGCACACATATGCTGTGCTTATATACATATATACATGCAGGGTAAAACACTCAAAACCAAAAAAAGTTTGTTTCTTTTTCTCAAAGCAGGGTGAAGCGACATATGCCTTTATCCCTGCTTAGGAGACTGAGGCAGGCAGATCCCTGTGAATTCATGGCCAGCCTGGTCTACATAGAAAGTTTCAGGACAGCCTGGGCTACATAAGAGCCTGTCTCAAGAAAGAAAAGTGATCACCCTGGCTTCTTTCCCTCCAGAGTACAAGCTCTGAAACGACCATGGAGGAGGAGATGGGGCTGGTCGGGGCCACTGCTGATGACACAGAGACAGAGCTAATCCGCGGCATCTGTGAGAAGGAGCTGCTGGACGGTAAGAAGCACTGCCGTGTGCCTTTCTCCCCACTGGTTCCATCTGCCCCAACCCGGAGCTCTTCTTCCAACAGGCAGTCAGGTGCTAGCTGCCTTTGTTCCGCTGCTGCTTAAAGTCTGCAACAACCCTGGCCTCTACAGCAACCCAGACCTCTGTGCGGCTGCTTCGCTGGCCCTTGGCAAGTTCTGCATGATCAGGTAGCCTCGTTGGTCTCAGCTCTAGGAAGATGAGATGACACAGCTCTCCTGCTTCCCTGATGATTTTCTCTCTCTGCCCTCAGTGCCCCGTTCTGTGACTCCCAGCTTCGTCTTCTGTTCACCATGCTTGAAAAGTCTTCACTCCCCACTGTCCGCTCTAATCTCATGGTTGCCACTGGGGATCTGGCTATCCGCTTCCCCAACCTGGTGGATCCCTGGACTCCTCATCTGTACGCCCGGTAAGAGATCCCTCAGACACCTTGAGAGTTCACTCTGCAGTCCATTACTGCAGCGAGCCACAGCTCTTCCCCTGACTCGTGGCAGAGTTCAGTATCTGCTGGCTGTTCACCTTGTACAAATGAGCTCTAAGTGGACACTGGGAGCTGAAGTAGCCTTCTGAAATCTGCCTACAAGCCTTCCATTGTCCCTGACTCCAGTCTTCAAATCAGAATAGCCTTCGAGCTGCTTCCGGAGCGGCATACTGTAGAACAATAGACCCTTACATTGGGCCTTCATGTCGGCCGTAAGGGATAAAGGAGTTGTTGATCTCTGACTAGAGCTTTTATCCCTAGTCTCCGAGACCCAGCTCAGCAGGTGCGGAGGACAGCGGGGCTGGTGATGACGCACCTGATCCTGAAGGACATGGTGAAAGTGAAGGGGCAGGTGAGCGAGATGGCGGTGCTGCTCATCGACCCTGTGCCTCACATCGCTGCTCTGGCCAAGAATTTCTTCAATGAGCTCTCCCACAAGGTGACGGAAGCAGCTTGGAGCTTTCTGCAGAGGAAGTGGGTGGGTTGCACTTTCCTCCCCCATCTTATCTCTTTGGTCTCTTCTACAGGGCAACGCAATCTATAATCTCCTCCCTGATATCATCAGTCGCCTTTCAGACCCAGAGGGTGGGGTGGAGGAGGAGCCCTTCCACACCATCATGAAGTATGGCTTTCTACATAAACTTACAGGGATGTAGTGTGGTATGGGTGGTGTGTGTGCAGCACACAGACTTGGTTAGGAACCAAACATGCTTTTTATCCCAGCTCTGGTTGATTGGTTGGTTGTTGGCTATGATAGGCTAAGAGTGAACAAGAATGAACTTGGCCTTGCGTACGCTAGACAAGCACTCTTTTTTGTTTGTTTGTTTGTTTTTTCGTTTTTCGAGGCAGGGTTTCTCTGTAGCTTTGGTGCCTGTCCCGGAAATAGCTCTTGTAGACCAGGCTGGCCTCGAACTCCCAGAGATCGCCTGCCTCTGCCTCCCGAGTGCTGGGATTAAAGGCGTGCACCACCACCGCCCAGCCTAGACAAGCACTCTTGCCACTGTTTTCAGCCCCAAGTGTCCATTTTAGCTGTACTTTCTCCAAAACAGCTTGGCCCATTTGCCTGTTTCCCTCTCTGAGAGTGCTAGTACTTGCTTCACAGTTCTCAAGGCTTTCAAATGGGTACGACTCCCAGGTTGTCGACACATAGCAGGAGTCACCAGATAGCAGCTGTTCTTATCTGCATTCTCAGTAAATGAAAGGGGACAAGAGGAATGGTGGGAGGCCTTGGCCACGAGCATTCTTCTAAAGCAAGGACAGAAAAGGTGGGGTGGGGTGGATTCTGTGTCGTGGTTGAGAACTTTGCTGGCTAGTCACACACTCCGTCCCCCCCCCTCTCAGGCAGCTCCTTTCCTACATCACCAAGGACAAACAGACCGAGAGCCTGGTGGAGAAGCTGTGTCAGCGGTTCCGCACAGCCCGGTATGCTGCCGTTTCGGGAGGTCTCTGTGCCTAGAGGGGATCTTCAGAGGGACCAAGGGAGACTGACGCAGGAGGACATGCGAACCTCACAGTGTCCATTCCTTGTGCAGAACTGAGCGGCAGTACCGGGATCTGGCCTACTGTGTGTCCCAGCTGCCCCTCACAGAGCGAGGCCTCCACAAGATGCTGGACAACTTTGACTGCTTTGGGGATAAGCTGTCAGATGACTCTGTCTTCACTGCTTTTTTGTCAGTTGTGGGTAAACTGCGTCGGTGGGCCAAGCCTGAGGGCAAGGTGAGTGGCATAGGGTCACTGGCCCTACTGGGTAAACACAGTCTACTCTCCGATGTGCTGTGGGACTCGTACTTCCTGCCTCACTAGCCTCACTACAACCATTTAACCAAGGTGACTTGAGGCCAGATCTCTCTGTCCAATTCCTGGTCCTTTCTCCCGCTCCCGTCCCTTTTTAAAAGGTCATTTTTTTTTAAAGACTTTTATTTTCATTTTTTTGTGTATTGGTGTTTTGCTTATATATGTGTGTGTGCGTCTGTGTGAAGGTGCCATATCTCTGGAACTTGAGTTAAGGAAAGTTGTGAGCTGCCGTGTTGGTGCTGGGAACTGAATCCAGGTGTTCTGCAGGAGCAGCAAGTGCCATCTCTCCAGCCCCCAGGAAAAGCCAATTTCTATTTGAGACATTGTCTTTCTGTGTAGCTCTAGCTGACTTAGAATTTGATATGTAGACCAGACTGGCCTCAAATTCACAGAGATTCCCCTGCCTCTGCCTCCACATGCTTGGCACTAGACTTCTTTTTTAGAGCGGTTTCATGTTTAAAGAAAAACTGAGTAAGTAGAGTTCCTGTTTGCTTCTGTTCCAATCCACGTACGCACGCCCTCTACCCATCAGCTCCTTGTCCTCAGTGCTGTGGTCTTACAGTCTCCATTGACCTGCATGAGTGGATATGATTGACAGATGGGTACCCAAGGGCCACAGTTTACACTGACACTGGCTTCCCTGAATACAGTGACGTGTCACTACAGGGTCATACTAGACATCCACCGCCCTCCACACCTCACTCCTGTGGTGCTGCCACCTAGTTGTGCTCTCACCATATACTATATAAACAGATAGAGATGCATGATAGATATGGGTCACTTAGAATAAACATTTCAGGTCTTTCTGTTTCTTTCACGGCTGTTTTTAAACAGGGAGACAATATCTCCAGCCCTGTTTTTAACTTAATTTTCCTCTAGTCTACAATAGATGAATTTGAGCAGAAGCTTCGGGCCTGTCACACCAGAGGCATGGATGGAGTCGAAGAGCTTGAAGCTGGCCAAGGAGGCAGCCAGAGAGCCCTGTCCGCCAAGAAACCCTCTGCCGGTATGAGAGGCAAGCCCACACGGGGCTTCCCACAAGCAGTCTCCACCATCTTTTATGTTTTTCCTTTGTGGTTTGTTTTTGTTTTTTGAAATCCTGTCTCCCTTCCACCTCTAGTTTCAAGGCGTCGGCCTCTGGCTTCTGTAGATTCCGACAATGACTTCGTCACGCCTAAGCCTCGACGCACCCACCATCCTCGAACAAACACTCAGCGACGGAAGTCCACGAAGAAAACCAGAGTTACCTTTTCAAGTGATGAGGCCAGCGAGGACGGTATGACTGCCCTCCTGCCAGCCTTGGGGTCTCAGTGGGGCTTGCTTGGGTGTAGAGTCATTCCTCCTGGTAGTGCCACCCCGCTGTGTAGCCCGGCTGGCTTCTGCGGTGTGCTTTGCAGCTCTGGTTATGTTTTAAGATTGTTTTGCGCCATCTTGGTGACTCAGTTTTTGTTCCCGTGATTCTCTGAATAGAACTTTCAGCAGAGATGACAGAAGAGGAGACACCCAAGAGAACCACCCCCATCCGCAGAGCATCTGCCCGGAGACAGAGATCCTAGGCATTGCCTTCACCTATTCCCATCCCTGCCATGCAGGGTATCTTGTTGGATGCCTTTGAATTCAGTCCCTCCCTTGTAAAAATGTTTGTTGCCTCTTTGTTTTTAACATGTAAATGGTCTTTGCATTCAGTGTCTTTCTCTGAGAGCCCATCTAATGGCTGCTTTCACTTCCCAAGAGATACTTAACCAATCGTCATGTTTTTTAAGAATAAATGTTTTTATATACTTTTAAGTATTTTGTCCTCTGCTGGTCTCTGTTTCATCTTTCACCTTCGCCCAGGTTCAGGCAGCAGATTGAGGGTTATCAGGCCAGAGAAGATAAGGAAGCCCAGGTACCCTCAGGCTGTCTCTGGATCTTCATGATCCGCATTGCTTCATCTTGCACAACTAGTGAGAGATTCCACTGTAGAGAATTACATGGTCTAGGTTCGTATAAGCACCTCTCAGTACCCAAGACAACATTTGACAATACCCAGAGACCTATTCCTGTCACGGCCTTGTGGGACGTGGAATAAGCACTCTTTCAACAAAAGCCTTGGGAGGAGGGTGTTGACAAATATCCTTCATGCACAGGACACCCCAACACAGCGTGCCAGCAGTGCCAACTTGAAAAATGCTCTAGACCTAGGGATTGTTTCCTCCACGTGCTCCATCCCAGGAGAGATCATGAGCTGTGCCCCCTCCCCCCCAGCTCTATGGGTGGCAAGGTCTACCTCCCCTGTCCGTCCTTCCTTCTCACTATAAAGGGTCTGCAGGAGGTCCAGCCCCTCCCTCAGCTGCAAACCCTGCTGTGTGCTGCCCACCCTCCCCAACTCCTTCATCTGCTGAGTCACTTGGAACAGGAAGCACACTGATGTTTCTGCTGCCATGACAACAGCACATTGCCTCTGAAATGGTCCCTACCTCTTATGTGTGTGGTGGGGGAACAGTACTGGCAGATGATAGGCATGAGGAAAAGGGGGAGATGGCTCCCCGGAAACGTGCTTTAGGTTAGGGCAGGACTGTGGAGGGGCTCCTGAGACCTGGGGGAATAGGGTCAAAGCCGCTTGTGGAGCCTCTATTGGAAGAAAGGCAGAAAAGGGACAGGGCTGAAGATGCCTCTGCTCCTGGCACAGCGCTATGACCACGCTCCCACTCTCCATCGCCCCACCCCGACCCCGTACTCTAGGCCTGCTCCCTGCTCATGGAAAGCCTGGGCATGGCCCACACAGTTGTCAGTATTACAGCCTTGGCTCTGGGACCCCAAGGAAGTAGGGCAATCCCAGAAGGGCAAGGAGCCAGGACTGTTATTTGGGGTGCAGTCAGCATGCTCCCTGCCTTTTAAGCAAAGGTTATCACCAGGCCAGCTAAACTTAGCAACTAGACTCTTCAGCTAGGAGAGCAGGGGGCTGGCTGGTCTCATGTTGCACTGGCCTAGTAAAGAGGCCCCAGGATCCCCCTGCCCTGCACCTGTTGATGAGCTCCCAAGCCCTTCCAAGCGCTCAGAACCCGCCCTTTCCACCCTCCCTACCCTTCAGACGAGTGAGGAACCCCGGGCGGGGGGCCTGCCTGCCTGTTCTGGCTCAGGGCATAATGCCTCCCCTTCTACTTTCCCCCCTCTCTGACCTCACCCGGCGTCCACGAGGGCAGCCAAGGAAGGAGAGAGAGTCCCTGGCTGCAGGGCTAGCAGGCACGTCCCAGGACGGGGAGGGACTTCCGCCCTCACGTCCAGCACTCCACCCTGGGGCTGCAGTGGGTGAAAGGGGCAGTGTCTCAGCCTGGGCGGCAGGTTCCGAGGAAGGACACTATGGAAGGACTCTTAACCTCCTCCAACCCAACCCACAACCAGGGTACTGTCCTCATCCCGGGGCCCCAACCTAGACCTTAGTTGGGGAACACAGAGGCGTATTTGTGAGTCTCAATGATCAGGTCTCCAGGCTGCAGGGCATCCCGACCTATGGCGTAGGGACCGCCCCTCCAGGCCTCTTTCCTTGCTCTCTCACAGTTCAGTACACAAGCCTGGCTCTGGCCCAAGAAATGGAAGCCAGGAGGTGGAGGGGAGGTGGAGTGGGGGTGGGACCTCAAATGCGAACGGCCCCCGCAGGAGGCAAAGTGGCCCCTCCCGGGCCTTTTCTTCAGCTTTGCTGCTTTAGTCTGTGTCACTACCGAAAAACAACGAGAAGATCCTCAACTTTTCCGCAACCTTTTCAAAAAGGGGAGAGGGTCGATGGTGCAGCTGTGGGCAGACCCACACTTCTGCTCTATTTCCCCCGTTCCTGCAGCTCCCAAGGTCCTCCCACTTTTTTCCAGCGACAACTTTCAGGTCTCTGGGTCCTGGATGTCCTGGGTGCACACTCCACGTCCTTAAGTCCATAGTCTATATTCCCTCGGTCTTATCCTGGGACCCATCACCAGGTCACCTCCCCAGCGAGGCAATCTCAGTTCCCCTCCCCCTCTCAGCCCCGAGCCCACACGTTTGGTGCGTGCACATTTCAAAAACGAGGCGGGTCCAAAGAGAGGGGGTTGGGAGGAAACGAGAGAGGCCCAGCTACTCGCGGCTTTACGGGTGCACGTACCTCAGGCCTCAGCGCCCTTGTGCTGGGACTGGTTGAGCGGGGCGGGAGGCGGGGCGCGCGTCATCATCTCCCCCCCCCCCCACTGCTCCGGTTTCTATAAATACTGACTGCAGCCCTCCCCGGTGCTCTCTGCTCCTCCCTGTTTTGGAGACAGCCGCTTCTTTTCGTGCAGTGCCAGGTGAAAACCGCGGAGTGGGCCCCAAAAGGCCTGGGACGGTCGGAAACCGGGAAGGGGGTGCGCGCTGTCCGCGTCTGGGAGCGCAGGTGCGAGCTCCGCTGTCCGAGCCGGAGCTCCGCATTGCAGGGGCTGGAAGAAGACGTGATGGGGCGAGCGGCGGGAATGGTGGCGGGTGGCGGGAGGTCGCCTGGTGCACCAGGCCACACTGATCTCTTTCTTCTCCCGCAGCCTCGTTCCAGAGACACGATGGTGAAGGTCGGAGTGAACGGGTGAGTTCGGGGCTGGGCTAGGGTGGGGCTCCGGACCCCACTCCGTTGCGTATGCAGGTCTACCTGACCCGGGGACTTTGCAGTAGTGTGGGGAGGTGGAAAGGTGGCCTTAGCACCCAAGGAGACCTCAAGGTCAGCGATGTGACCGGACGAAGGCTCCGGCTCCGCCCTTGCGGGGAATGAGCAGCCGGGAGTCCACTAGGAGGACCACCCCACCCCCCACGCGCACGCCTGCTCAGGATCCATCCCCTAATCCCCTGGCTGGGGCTTCTTTCTTTACTTTCGCGCCCTGAGTAGTCACGTGTCTGAGGGGAGCCCCTCCCCCCATCGCCCCCTTCCTCCCGTTCGGTAGCACGGGGATGTGAGGTTCGCCCTTCTTGGCGCATCATCTCCCAAGGGCTTGGCTTCCCTTGGTAACTGGCGGCCGCCATGTTGCAAACGGGAAGGAAATGAATGAACCACCGTTAGGAAACCATCCTCGGGCCTTCCTCCTTTCTAGCTTATGACTAACCTTCCCACTCCCTCTTGCCGGGTGGAGTCACCTCTATCCTGTAAGCCAGGTGATGCAAGGCTTCCGTGCTCTCGGGAGAGCTCTGCCTCCCAAGCCATCTCGTCTTATTAGCCTCCAAGTAGCCTGATTCTCCTCGGGCATAGGATGCATTTTCTAGATTGTTCTCTGAGAATCTAAGCAGACTTAGGTCCGCTTGTCCTTTTCCCAGCTCCAAAGGTGTGGTAGCGATGGCGTAGTGCGGGGGAGGGGGGGAGGCAGTGGCTGAGTCATGGTGGTTCCGAAGAGAAAATTTCCACCAGAAAAAGGCTCTGGAGCTGGCAGCCCCTTACCCCCCATAACCTCGACTTCCCAAACCCTATAGGCCAGACTGTAAAGGTCACTAAGCGGATTGGGTGTCTCTGAGCCTGGGGATCCTGCCCTTCTCTCTATTCCATCCTCCAGAAACCAGATCTCCCCACTCCACCCTAATCGGAGGTTAAATTTAGCCGGCTGACCTTTCTGTGTCTGGGGTCTGGGCTCTTCCACACTGTTGGCCCCTACACACATCTGTTGCTCCTGCTTCTGATTTTTAGCTAGCAAAGACAGGTGCTGGGATTAGGGGTTGGAAAGCCCAGTGGTTTTCTTGGTCTCTTTCCCTTTAGGAGGAGGGACTTGGGGGAAGCAGGTGGGCTGACCCTGTGATGTTCATTCTGACCTTTAACCTTGCCCTTTGAGCTTGGTGATGCTGAGTGCACAAGTCCTTCCTGTCCAGGGGTGTAGCCTGAAGCCAGGCCAGGCTGGAACAAACTTCCCAGAGCCTGCTGGGTAGTGGGGGTGATGAATGCCTTGTGCCAGACTGGGGTATAAGGAGGGGGGGTGTTGGACAAGGCTTTGAGCCTGGTTTCACCTCTTGGACAGGAAAGAAAGCTCCACTTTATTGCTGTGCTGTAAAAGCCCAACCGGCCCTCAGCTGCTCATGAAAGATAAAATTAGGCCTCGTGGGGCTTCTAAGGATGCATGTGCCCTATATTTGGGTTCTACATCTGAGTATTCTACCAGCTTTATTAAAGGAAATTCTAAACAAAACTTGAATTTCCTGCTTCTTACATTTCAATGCTGTACTGAACCTCCATAGAAAGAGCTGTGCCTTTGTTCTTAGAGCTGCACAGTAGGCTGGGGTTTCTGTGAGCATTTGTTGACCCAGCCCTGGCTGGAGACCCCTGAAAGTCCCCTTGTTTTCTTGCCTCAGATTTGGCCGTATTGGACGCCTGGTTACCAGGGCTGCCTTCACTTCTGCCAAAGTGGACATTGTTGCCATCAATGACCCTTTCATCGACCTCAACTACATGGTGGGTGCTGCTCCTGCAGGTAACGGGGGAGGGGAAACCGTCTGCTGAACCAGTCCCTGATGTCCATGCTTGTTTCCCCAGGTCTACATGTTCCAGTATGACTCCACCCATGGCAAGTTCAAAGGCACAGTTAAGGCTGAGAATGGGAAGCTTGTCATCAACGGGAAGGCCATCACCATCTTCCAGGAGCGAGATCCCGCCAACATCAAATGGGGGGATGCCGGCGCCGAGTATGTTGTGGAGTCTACCGGTGTCTTCACCACCATGGAGAAGGCTGGGGTAGGTGCCTACTAGGCTAGAGATGAGGGGAACCCTGCAATTTGGTGCCTAAAAATTAGGAAGAACCGGGTCTGAAACCAACTTTCTCTTACACAGGCCCACTTGAAGGGTGGGGCCAAGAGGGTCATCATCTCCGCCCCTTCTGCCGATGCCCCCATGTTTGTGATGGGTGTGAACCATGACAAGTATGACAATTCCCTCAAGATTGTCAGCAACGCTTCCTGCACCACCAACTGCTTAGCCCCCTTGGCCAAGGTCATCCATGACAACTTTGGCATCGTGGAAGGACTCATGGTATGTAGTTCACTTGTTTCACTCTTCTGGCAGTGGAGCCTTCTGTGGGTGCCCTACAAGACCTTACTTACTCCATGTTTTCCAGACAACAGTCCATGCCATCACGGCCACCCAGAAGACTGTGGATGGCCCCTCTGGGAAGCTGTGGCGAGATGGCCGTGGTGCTGCCCAGAACATCATCCCTGCGTCCACTGGTGCTGCCAAGGCTGTGGGTAAAGTCATCCCAGAGCTGAACGGGAAGCTCACGGGCATGGCCTTCCGCGTTCCTACCCCCAATGTGTCCGTCGTGGATCTGACATGCCGCCTGGAGAAAGCTGTATGTCTGCCGTGGGCCAGGGGTTGTCGCTGACTGTAGCGGTGAGGTTGGGGCTTGTAGTCACCTTGATTTTTGCCCTCAACAGGCCAAGTATGATGACATCAAGAAGGTGGTGAAGCAGGCATCCGAGGGCCCACTAAAGGGCATCCTGGGCTACACTGAGGACCAGGTCGTCTCCTGTGACTTTAACAGTGACTCCCACTCTTCCACCTTCGATGCTGGGGCTGGCATTGCTCTCAATGACAACTTTGTAAAGCTCATTTCCTGGTATGTGGGGATCAGAAACGGGCAAAGCAATGGCACCCCTGGTAGCCAGCCCAGAGAGTAACTCTTAACTGACTGTCCTCCCAATGTGCTCCAGGTACGACAATGAATTTGGCTACAGCAACAGAGTGGTGGACCTCATGGCCTACATGGCCTCCAAGGAGTAAGAAGCCCGCCCTGGACCACCCATCCCAGCAAGGACACAGCAAGAGAGAGGTCCTCGGCTGCTGAGCAGTCCCTGTCCTAACTAACCCTTGACACTGAGCATCTCCCTCACAGTTTCCATCCCAGACCCCCAGAATAGCAGGAGGGGGCTTAGGGAGCCCTACTCTCTTGAATACCATCAATAAAGTTCATTGCACCCCTCTTCCTTTGGTGTTCTAAATACAGGGTCGGGGGAGGGAGGCAATGTTGGGAAAGTTTCAGTCTTACTTGTGCATATGGCTGTCGCTTGTCATAGCCAGCCCAGGTGGCCCTTCCTGAGGTGTCTGGCACAGTCACAGGAAGGGCTTGACAATGGAACCATAGGGTAGGGTCTGGCCTGAGTTTCAGGGCTGTGTGTGCCTTTTATCAGCAAAGGTCAGTTGTTCCTGGCTCTCCAGACATTAGATTAGGTGAAATTGGAAGGGTGCCCAATACAGTAAGAATGTATCAGTCAGGTGAGCCTGACACAGCTGAGCTGGATATGCGCCAGGAGTCTCATGGCGCCTCCTGGTGGACACTTGAGGGTGCTTTGGTTCTAAGGCAGTGAGTGGCTTGTATCTAGCACCTGGTTCCCTTTAATGAAGATCTCAACATCAGGCCTCTGGTGGGACAGTGGTCACCCATACTTTTAATCCCAGCACTGGAATGGCGGAGGCAGGAGAATCTGAGTTCCAGGGCATCCTGTGCTGTTAGCAAAAACCTTGTCTCAAAAAATTAAAGTGCTTAAAACAGCAACACGAAGTGCTCAATAAATATCCTTCATTAGTTGAAGATTCCACGGCTTCTCCCGAGATGTCCTGACTGTCCCCTGCTTTCCAAGGTCAAGAACGTCTTGACCTGTGGGTTTTGTGAGACCCTCCCTCAGCTGATCCCTAGAGAGGTGTGGTGTCCAACCACACCTGCGTGCAGGCCAGGCCGGGCTTCACCTTCGCCTCTGAGCAGAGTCTGCCTCCTGGACCCCCTCTCAGCTCAGGCACGAGTTCACTTCCCAAGGCCAGGTGCCCTGCCTTCCTCTGAGGCCTTACTGGTAAAGTAGAGCCTCCTCCAGATGTACAGGATGCACGAGCCCTCGGCAACTCCCAGATGAACCTGCTTCACAAAAGTGCCTGGGCCAGTTAGCACCAGTACCAAAGTCCAAGATGCCCCAGGAGAACAGGCAGGTCCCAGAATCGCGTTCCTTACAAAATGGGGAAGGGAGGATCACAAGTCGTCTGGCAGCATTTCAAAGATGGACAAGTAGCAAACAGCCACAAGTGAAGGCAGGAGTGTCCCCACTGAGGAGAGCTGTCCAGGAAGGGTGGGGTCAAGCCTAGCTCCAGATACCCCGGGAACCCTGGGGAGGAGACAGCTCAGGGCCAGGCTTCATGCAGCAGCACAGGACAGTCCTCTGCACACCCCACCCCTGCCTCAGTGAGCTCTGGGGAGTCAGGCAGTGACCCCTATCTCATGGAGCTATCAGATGAGACATCGCGATCGGAGTCCTCAGTTTCGCTTGGCGGTGGCGGCGGGTCGCTAATCGGGACCGCAGTGAAAGCAGGAGACTTTCTAGAAAAAAACAGCAGATGTCACCTTGGAGCAAGCAGGAAGCCTAAGGAGGCTTGCACGCTCTGCTCTCCAGCTCATGGCCTTATCATTTGGGAGGCAGCAGCTGGATGCCAGGCAGGGAAGCAGGGGAAGCGGGGTGAGAAGACTCGTCCCTATTCACCTTGATGGGGAACAACTCCCCTCTTAGAGGCTCCGAGAGGCTTGGAGATCAGAAAAGTCTCAGATCACAGCCCGGAGCCCATACTTACTGACACTAGTGCCCAGCCTCTTGCCCAGCTGTAATGGGGGGGGGGAGGGCGGGGGACACAGATATCTCACTTTTGCCAAGGCTGAACCCAAACTCCTGGGTGCAAGCAATCCTTTTGCCTCCAAAGTAGCTGGGGTGACAAGCAAAGGCCACTGAGCCCAGTAAGCACACACACTGTGCCCGGCTTAGTGCAATTCGGGGGAGTGGGCTGGGGTTTTTGATTTCTCTGAGACAGGGTCTCAGTATCCATCCCTTGCTGGCCTGGAACTCTATATAGAGGGGGACTGGCCTAGTACTTGTGGCAATCCTCCTGCCTGGGACACCTATGCACTACCACCCCTGCCTGACTGCGGTTCCGTAGGGTAGGCCTTATCGTTACTGTTGCTTTTTGTTTCCTTTTGTTTGAGAAAAGGTTTTGCTACCGTGGTCCAGGTCAGCCTCTTGACAATCCTCCTGCCTCAACCTTCCAAGACTGGGCCTGCAGACGTGGGCCACCATGTCTGAGTTACAGATTTATTTTTCTTTTTATTGAGCTCTACATTTTTCTCTGCTCCCTTCCCTGCCTCTCCCCTTCAACCCTCCCCCAAGGTCTCCACGCTCCCAATTTACTCAGGAGATCTTGTCTTTTTCTACTTCCCATGTAGATTAGATCTTTGTAAGAAGTCTCTCTTAGTGTCCTCATTGTTGTCTAAATTCTCTGGGATTGTGGTTTGTAGGCTGGTTTTTCTTTGCTTTATGTTTAAAAACCACCTATGAGTGAGTACATGTGATAATTGATGGGGGGAGATTTATTTTTTATAGAATTTATTTTTGTGTTCATTGAATGTCTGTGTGAAGGTGTCAGAAGTCCTGCCTGGAACTGGAGTTACTGACAGCTGTGTCATGTGGATGTTGGGAGTTGAACCCAAGTCCTCTGAAAGAGGAGTCAGTGCTCTTAACCCCTCTCCAGCTTCCATATTTTTTTAAGTTCTCTCTCTCTCTCTCTCTCTCTCTCTCTCTCTCTCCGTGTGTGTGTGTGTGTGTGTGTGTGTGTGTGTGTGTGTGTATGTGTGTGCACAAGGCCTCAGACAGGCTACATAAGTACTCTACAACTGAGCTATATCCCCCAAACCCAAATTTACTCGTACATAAGGTCAAGTACACAAATCATGATTTTGGCTTTGCATAAAAACCTGCCTCTGTATCTCTTCCTTCCTGGCCAGATTTTGGCTCTCAGACACTCAAGAGTTGGGGCACTGGTAGGCTTCATCTGACCACCAGAGCAGGGAGAGGAAGCTATCAATCTGGGCCACGCCTACAGGTGACCCAGTCATCAGGGCTCTATTCTACCCTTCTTTCCTGGGTGGGGGGTGAGCGGGTGGGCGGGCCCCATCAGGGCAGCTCCTTACCGGTCCCCTGACTGTGTGATGAGCCGGCGGCAGGTCTCCATCTGCACATCCAGGCCCCGCTTCATGCTGCACATCTCCATATACTCATGCAGGTGGCGGTTCATGTCATTTTTGGCTGTGGCCAGCTCCAGCTGCAGTCAGGTAGGGCAGGGCGGGATGAGGAGGTTAGCGAGCCCAGGGCAGACGGGATTAGAGCACCAGTTGGGCCCCTGGATGGGGCAGTCACACAGGTGGCAGAAAGCATCAAGTACACCACAACTGCCTGTCTTCCCCCCTGGGGGGTGGGGCAGCTACTGGCAATCTAACTCCAGACCTTCACTCTGGCTAGGCGAAGGCACAGGCACGCGGGATGGGTGCTCCGCGCTCACCCCTTTCCGGGGATCTCTACTCTCTCTCCCACTCCCAGAGTCAGTTAGATGCCCCAGTTCTTTCTTTTTTTAAAAAAATTATTTATTTATTTATTTATTTATTTATTTATTTAGTATACAACTTTCTGTCTGTGTGTATGCCTGCAGGCCAGAAGAGGGCACCAGACCCCATTACAGATGGTTGTGAGCCACCATGTGGTTGCTGGGAATTGAACTCAGGACCTTTGGAAGAGCAGGCAATGCTCTTAACCTCTGAGCCATCTCTCCAGCCCCACCCCAGTTCTTTCTAAGGGAGCAATAAGAACATAGCACAGTGAGCATGTCCATAGCTTCACCCTCGGCAGCCAAGGCAGGAGGACCTTGATTTCAAGGGCAGTTTCGTGTAAACCTAAGACCTAAATAGTAAAACCTGGTCTCAAAAAGGGGAAAGAAGCTGAGCATGGTGGTGGAGCACGCCTTTAAGCCCAGCACTCGGGAGGCAGAGGCAGGCAGATCTCTGCGAGTTTGAGGTCAGCCTGGTCTACAGAGCTAGTTTAAGGACAGCCTTAGCTGTTATACAGAGAAACCGTCTTGAAAAACCAAAACAAACAAACTAACTAAAACCAAAGAAAGAAAATACTGGGGATGGCGGGGACACGGGACAGGAGTAGCCAGACGCTCAGCGGATAAGGCACCTGCTGCGCAGGCCTGGCAATCTGAATTTGATACCAGGGACCCATAGGGTAGAAGGACAGAACGAAGGCCACATTGCTCTCTGACCTCCACACATGCACCATGGCATGTGGACACGGACATATAATAATAATAAATTTAATTTTTAAAAAAGCATTTATAGGTGTGGAGAGGCTTGCAGAGTAGCTCAGTTGGCAGTGTGCTTGCCTTTCAGGCAACAAAACCAAAGGTTTGGTCCCCAGCACATTAAACTGGACCTGGTGACATGTGTCTGCAATCCCAGCTAGGGAGGTGGAGGCAGGAGGATCAGAAGTTGAGGATCAGCATGGTCTATAGCAAGTTTGAGGCCAGCTTGAACCACAGGAGAGGCTGTCTCAAAAAAAACAAAAGAGGGAGCTGGAGAGATGGCTCAGTGGTTTAGAGCATTGCCTGCTCTTCCAAAGGTCCTGAGTTCAATTCCCGGCAACCACATGGTGGCTCACAACCATCTGTAATGAGGTCTGGTGCCCACTTCTGGCCTGCAGGCATACACACAGACAGAATATTGTATACATAATAAATAAATAAATAAATATTTAAAAAAAAAAAAACAAAAGAGTCAGGAGATGTACCTCTGGAGAGGAGTTGCCTCCGTTAGTGCTAATTCACTGTGGAGTGGCCCAGAGTCACCGCAGTGGAGCAAGGCTGGCTTGTGTTTAGAGCGTTCAGTCCATTTCGTTTCTCACTCATAACCCACTCCCCCACAACAGGAGAGACATCCACACTGAGTGATTACAAGATCTATCTTGATTTCAGAAGTTTCGCGTGAGCCGGGCGATGGTGGTGCACGCCTTTAATCCCAGCACTCGGGAGGCAGAGGCAGGCGGATCTCTGTGAGTTCGAGATCAGTGTGGTCTACAGAGCTAGTGCCAGGACAGGCTCCAAAGCCACAGAGAAACCCTGTCTCGAAAAACCAAAAAAAAAAAAAAAGAAGTTTCGCGTGGAAGAAATGAGATACCTGCACCAAGAAAAATCTCCCTCCCAGAGCTGCCTCAGCAGCCAATGTTGGAGGCAGAGGAAAAGGGGGCTGAGGCGGAAAGGAATCTAGGCCAGAGACAAATCTGCTGCCTCTCTGTTTTGTGTGCAAAGGCCAGGGGCCAGAAGGGTAGGCCCGAACGCCATGGGGTGATTTGCTTGGCTGCCTGGGAGCCAAAGGAAGGCATGCGAATAAGGAGTGGGGAAGCCACCCGCAACAAATGCAAACGGGCCGGAGGGTGGGAATGGGCAGAAAGAAGGAAACGAAGCACAGGAGCAGACAAAGGGGCAGCCAGGACACTGGCATTCTGGGTCATCTAGTGGACAGCTGGCTTGAAAGGCGTGCTTGTTCCCACAGGAGTCTGTGTACCAGTGAGAAAAATATGATACTCCAGGTCAGAGGTCAGCTGCCCTGTACACACGCGTGCATGCGCACACGTTCACTCTCTCCCTCCTTCCCCAGGAAGACTGCAGGGGATAAGGCTAGAACCCATTCTTCTAGGCAACGGAAGTGAAGCACAAATGGCCTCTCAACACCCAGGCAGCACTACCAACAACGGCCTCTGTGAATCCACACTTCACCCTAATTTAAACAATGAAGGGGGAGATGCACATCATAGAGGACGTCTTCAACAGGTCACACACACACGCACGCACACGCACACATGCACACACACACATGCGCACACACATACACACACACACGCACACACACACATGCGCGCACACATACACACACGCGCGCACACACACACACACGCACACACACCTAAATTCCACACTCAGCGTGGGAGACCAGAGCAGTGGAGGTAGATGGGAGAGACGGGAGGAGCCAGGGCCATGGGAGAAAACTCCAACCTATCATGAGTTTACCATCCAGTAAGCGGGCTGCTCTTCCTCAGTAACAGGGATCAAGGGTCACAAAGATAAGCTACTACAGATACCCCAGGAGCAGCCCTGCCTCAAAGCCACCAAGTGAGCTTTCTTTACCTTTCTTCCAGGAGAGGACAGAAGTCCCACAGCTTAGAAACAGCTCCAGATCCATGTTTCCCCTTCAGATTTTTTTTTCTAAGACAAGGATTATGTACCCCAGGCTGGCCTCAGACTTGTTATGTAGCTGAGGATGATGCGCGTGGACCTCTGGTCACGCCCCTGCCTCCCAAGTGCTCAGACTACAGGCTTGCACTACCACATCCGGTTCCATGTGGTGCTGGGCTTAAACTCAGGGCTTCACACGGTCAGAGTCCCAGCCTAGGAGGCTCTTGTTTGTCTCACCAGGTCATGTTGACAACTAGGCATCTGTGGCCCAAGGGCAGCCCCAGTCACTGTGCTCAGAGCCCTACCTGGCTGAAGGCCTGGAATCCTGAAAAGGTTGGCATAAGTCAGGGAGGGAGGGCAGGGAAGGGGAAGGAGGAGGCAGGCAGTAGGAGGAGTATACAGGAGTAACCTGTCCCCACACAAACCTCAGCTAGGGGCAGAACACTGGCTGGGCCTCTGAAACTCAGAATTTCCCTGGGTTTGCTTAGGATAGTACGACCATTTGACATGCGCTGGGACATGAGAACACAGGAAAGTAACTTCCAAAGTTCATTCTCAGAAGGCACCCGATAGGCATGGGAATGCCCCAGAGGACCTCCACGGAGGCTGGACGTACAAGTCTCTAGCCTCATTCAACAGAGCAGCCCCACCCAAGGGTCCTCTGCCAGGGACCTCCTCTCTACAAACCTGCCTCAGCAGGCCAGTCCAACCCCTACTCTATCACCATTTATAAAGGACTCCCCAAGGCTCAAGACCAAAAGAGAGATTCCCCCAGGAGCTCAAGGCTGAGCAGGAGCTCCTCTGAGCAGTACAGGACTTAGGGTGTTCGCAGTAAACAGTGCAGTGCGACACACCAGGCTGCCAGACCCTGCCCTATGCACCACGTGTCTCACTCCATCTGATCGTCCTAATAACCCAACCTGCAGGGAGAGACATCCGTCTCCATATGACAAATCAAGAGGCAGGCCCAAGCTCAGCATGGCAGCAAGCATCTGTAACTCCTGCACTCAGCAGGCTGAGGCAGGAGAATTGCCTCCAGTTTGATGCCAGCTTGGCAGCACAGAAAGACCCTGTATGGGAACCTAGAGAGGTGGCTCAGTAGTGAAGAGCACTCCCTGCTCTTGCAGAGGACCTAAATTTGTTTTCCAGCACCCATGTCAGGCTCGCGGTCACCTGTGAAGTCCAGCTCCAGGGGGGCTGAGGCCTTCTTCTGACCTCCAGGGGCGCGCGCGCGCACACACACACACACACACACACACACACACACACACACACACACACACAGAGTGATTAAAAAAAAAGACACTTAGAAAAGAGGAGAGAGAGAACAAGTGTGTGCACGCATGCATGTGAGAGCCTGTATCAAAGAACTAAAGAGGAACAAGAGCTGGCTAGCTAGTACACCTCACCCAGCAAAGCGCTTACCTGATGATCCTGAGACCTGAATGGATCCAAAGCCTGTGTGAGAAAAGCTAGACAGTGCAGTGCACACTGTAATCCTGCAGGAGGCACAGACGGGTGGAGTCTAGAGTCTAGAGCTCCCTAGCCAGCCTGCATAGCCTACTCGGGAAGTTCCAGACCAGCAAGAGACCATCTCATTTTTTTTTTTTTTTTTTTTTTTTTTTTAAAATTAACCACACCTGGGCTGGAGAGACAACTCAGAGGGTAAGAGCACTGGCTGCTCTTTCAGGGTCCTAGTTCAGTTCCAGGCAACCACATGGTGGCTCAGAACCATCTAAAGTGAGATCTGGTGCCCTCTTCTGGCCTGCAGCCGTACATGCAGGCAGAACACTGTATACATAATAAATAAATCTTAAACAAAAAAAGCTAACCACACCTAAAGCACAACATTAGGTTTGTCTTCTGGTCTCCACACTCATGTGTGTGTACATCTGCATGCCCCCCCCACACACACATTGCAAAGCTGAAATGTTGTAGCTCACACCCATAATCCTAGCAAATGGGGATTGGGGGCAGAAGGACCAGGAGTTCGAGAGCAACCTAGACTACAAAACAAGAACTTATAAATAAATACATAAATAATGAAACAGGTACTCAAAAAGAACAAGGGAGCCAGGAGTGGTGGCGCACACCTTTAATCCCAGACCCAAGAGGCAGAGGCAGGTGGATCACTGAGTTCGAGGTCAGCCTGGTCTGCAGAGGGAGTTCAAGGACAGCCAGAACAACAGAGAAACCCTATCACAGCCCGCCCCAAAATTAAGAAAGAATAAGGGGCTGGTGAGTGATGGCTCAGCAGGTAAAGGCATAAGCTACCAAGACCGACAACCTCAACTTGATCCCTGAGGCCCACACGGTAGAAGGAGAGAACTCACTTCCTCAAGATGTCTGACCTCTGATCTCCACACATACCCACTGGCAAACACATATATACATAAGTGTAAAGTGATCAGAAAAGAAGGAAGGAAGACAAAAGATCTGTTCCAAGTGGTGATGGAGCCAAGACTTGAACCCACATCTATCTGCCTCTAGAGCCTGAGGTCTCAAGGGTCCAGCAGAACTACCACAACTGGGGGTTTGCACGCCGCCTGTCAGCAGTGGGGGGGGGGTCCTGGTTGTGGGGTCTAGCAGGGAGGAGGCCAGCAGCACACCTACAGCCTGGCTTGTGAGTCCCGGGAACGGAGCCCCCACTGCCAACACCCTTACCTCTATCTGGTCAATGGTCTCTTGATATTCCTTTTCCCGGGTTTTGAACAGGGATTCAGTATCCTTAATCACCTTCTCCAGACTGTCTTCCTGCTGCTGCTGGAGAAAGAGAGGGACAGGAGCGGGGCATTCCATGGGCCAAGGAGGGAAGAGAGAACGTCTGGTTAGAGGAAAAGAACAGAGAAGGATACAGAGGGGAGTGGGAGGAGCCAGGGGAAGAGGAAAGCCACACTGGGGACATAGCATGAGGCGAGGCAGGGAGGGAGACAATGTGGCAGGACACAGAGGCAGAGCCTGAGGGGCCTAAGGCCAGAAGGGGAGGAGGTTACCTCTCCCTGGGCCTCTGTGGCTGCCATGGCATAGCCTGAGAAATCCTCCCAAAGCAGCAAGGTCTCCTCAGTCTCCTCCCAAGTCAGGCTGTCACAGTCGTCCTCAAAATCATACTCCCTCCTAGAGACAGGGAACCTGGGTGTCAAGGGCACTGGGGCCTCTGAGCGGGCGGGCACAGGGCACTAGGGGAGCTCCGGCCTCGGGGGACTGGGGACATCTGGTGAGGGCAGCTGGGATGGACCTGCCGGCTGGCTTCAGGGGCCTGGGAGGGGCCTAGGCTATTATGTGATGAGGGCAGCTTCAGGTGTGGGCAGCTGGGATGGCCCTGCGGGACTCACAGCTGGCTGAGCATGCGCTGCATCTCCTCGTTGATGCTGAGGGCTGTGCTCTCCTCCTCGTCCCCCTCGGGCTGGCGGGGGGGCCCATCACTCTCCGACAGGGAGGTGTCCTCCTCCACAGCGGCCTTGCGCTCCCGCTTCCGCCCCCCCATGGACGGGACCTTGATGGGAGACAAGCGTAGAGACTACAGAGGCCGGGTGCATGAGGAGAGGGTGGGCAGGGAGGCCGCAGGGAGGCCGCAGGGTGGCGCGGGGCAGACAGAGAAGACACACAGTTACATGACAGGAACAGAAACAGGACAGTCACCGAGACATGGACAGACACACACAGACAGGGCAGGGCTGCGGACAAAGAAGGAAGGAGAAACAGAACAGAGCAGTAAGCTAAGGAGAGAAATAGCTTGTGGTGACTACATTGTGTTCAATGGGGGCTGGAGAGATGGCTCAGCAGTTACGAGCACTGGCTGCTCTTCCAGAGGACCCAGGTTCAATTCCCAGCAGCCACATGGCGGCTCAGAGCCCTCCATAACTCCAGTTCCAAGGGATCCACTGCCCTCTTCTGGCATCCTGGGGCACTAAGCACTCCCCTGGTGCACAGACATGGAGGAAAAAGACCCACACACATACAGTAAGTCTTTACAAAAAGAGAAGAGGGGTTTAATGGCTACAGAGGAATTGGGTTTGCTTAGTTTTGCAGTCTTTCTCACGAAAGGACTCCAGGGAAAACAGTCTGGGTTTCGAGGAAGATGCTGAGGTTTACTATGGAGAACTTGAATCACATCCAGATCCGAAGGGCCAGTGGGTGAAGGAAAGGGAAGAAAAACCAACGAGGAGACTAAAAACGGGAGGCGCAGGGAAAGCAGAAAGAAGACATCTAGCTGAAGAGCCTAGTGGTTCAAAACTCAGGGTGGGGCGGCTTAGAGACGGGACCAGGACAGTAAGCTTGCGTGAGTTCACACTAACCAGCTTCTTCTATGGAGAAAGCAAGAGAAAAGATGAGAGGAACAGAGAGGAGAGAAGCAGACAGAGGAGGGGGGAGGGGGAGATGGCGTTAGACACGGCTTCCGAAACCTCTCTCCTGAGGCTGTCCCTTGCCCCCCAACCTAGTCCCACCAAGGGCCCCAGGGGCCAAGATGTGTCCCAGTGGTGAAGGGTAGCAGGGCCTGAGATTCAGGCCAGCTATGACAGAGGCCTCTCTGCCTGCCCAGCCCCTAGGAGCCATGGCCTTCGGGCCTCTCACCTGGAACATCTGGATCATATCCTCACAGTTGCGCTGCTGAGCCAAGTCACATAGCTTGGCCGTGATGTCGATTCGGCGACAGATGTCCATGTCGACCTTCATGGCCTTTTCCTGGATCTTGGTGTCCAGCTCTGTCAGGTTCTGTACCAGGAACACAGGGAAGGAAGTGTGAGGAGATGCTCAGCACCCTCAGCCGGGACAGATAAGACCTTAGCAGGATCTTCGTCCTTTGTGGCACACCACTGCCCCCTCCTCCACAAAGTCCCTGACCTGTTGGACCAGCGTCCCTTTCCCCGGGGACCCATCCTACACCGTGCAGGTCCACAGGGCAGCTCATGATAATAGCCCCCAAGGCAGTGCAGACACGGGAGGGCTAGGCTGAGGCTGGGATGAGTGGGGCCTCCCTTGAACCACCCACGGTTTTCTCTCCTACGGAAACGTAAGCTCCCACAGATGAAAGACACCACTGGGGTAAGGGTGACAGCCAGGTGGTGTGCACACCTTTAATCCCAGTACAAAGACAAGCAGATCTCTGTGAGTTCGAGGCCAGCCTGGTCTATAGAGCGAGTTCCAGGACAGCCAGGGCACTATCCTCGTCAAGGTAACCCTGAACAGTCTCTCCTTCTACTTTCCATTCCTCAGATGAGGCCAGAGAGGAGGTACAGGGGAGGAGGAGGAGGAGGCTCAGGGCCACAGAACTAGCAAGTGGCAGAACTTGGAAAGGAACCTAGGCAGCTGGCTCCAGATTTGTGCACATTCTTTTGTTCTGTTTTGATGCTGGCCTTGAACCCCTCATCCTTCTGACCCTTCTGTCTCCACCTCTCAAGTGCTAGGGTTACAGGTATGAGCCACCAGAGAGCGCAGAGTTGTGCTCTCATTAACTCCTTAACAACCTCTTGTAACGGCGAGGCCACCCACCCTGCTTGTGACACAACAACAGCTTCTTTGTCTGCTGGAAGAAGAGAGTGACAAAGAGCAGAACCCTGAAAGGGTGGGAAAGTGAGGGGAGAAGGTGGCACACGGGACACCGACCACCGACGGGCAGGGCAGAGGTGGCAGGCCACCGGAGGGTCCCTGAGAGCCGAGAGGCAAGTCTGCACTCACGTTACTCATGAGGCCCTTGAAGACCACCAGCTCGGCTTTCAGCTGCTCCACCTTCATGGCCAGCTCCTCTTGGCAGGCATCAGCCTCTTGGGCCTCCTACAGCCAGGAGGAAAGGGAGGCACGATGTCAGTGTGGGAAAGTATGGGAGGGGCAGGGCTTGGGCTCAGTGGTGCTGCGGGGAAGCAGGGGCTGCGGGGTGGCCGCCCTCACCTCCTGGAGCTCGTTTACTTGCTCCTGCAGCTGGATCCGCACTGTGTACTCCTCTTCCCACCTGACAGACATGGGGAAGAGGGAGAGAACAGACCTGGAGTCCCTCCTGCCACTCCAGCTCCTGTCCCCCTGCCCCCAGGCCCAGATCAGACCCCAGGTCTAGCTCCCCGGATGGGAATTCGTGGAGACGAGAATACATGGGCCGCCAGCCAGTGGACAGCTGCAGCTGCTGGGTGGCTCCATACTTCCTGGCAAGGGCCGAGCTCACCAACTGTCTGGCCAGAACCTCCGGACCGTGTACCAGGAACTATATTTAAGAACAACTGCCACCACTTTGGCTCTCTGCAGTACCCATCCCCACGTGGGCCCAGTTCCGCCAGCTGCCTGGCTGGACTCATCCCCCCTCCTCCTGCCCACACCTGTCTACCACATCCCCCGCCTCAGCCCAGTCTCCCACCTTCAGTGGCACAGATCCGGTCTCCCGCTCCTGCCCGCACAGAACAGAGCTTGCTAGCCTGCTGCCCTGCCTCCTGGGTACCACTTAAACCTGTGAAGCATCTGCAGGACACAGGCGGGATCAAGAGCTGCTCAGCAGTCTTGTGGGGGACAAAGTCTTTCCCCACCCAGCCCCTTGAAGTGAGCTACAAGAAGGTCACAGGGCTGGCGTGATGTCCTCCCAGCAGTGTGAAAGAAGTGGCTATCAGAAGCTAGGGGTGGCCAAGTAGTCACACCCAAGGGACAGGGAACCAGAGGCCCCCATAAACAGCATAGCATCTCTCAAGCCTGGGTTCAAACCAGAGATCAACAGGAGCTTGGAAGACACACTTGCCATGGGGCAGAGTCTGCGGGGCATTACCCAGGGCTAAGTGCACGTTCCATCCTGTCATAGAGATGGAAGGTGGGGCGGGTTTGGCTCTGTAGATTTAGAACCCGAGGTTGGCTGAGTCAGTGGCCGGGCTAAGCCTCAGTGAGTGAGCTCATCACTTCCGGCTGTTTTCCGCATAGAATCCTTCTGGCCTCAGAAAGGAGGGCAAGGGAGCTGAAGGAGAAGGCTCAGCCTCAGCATATGAGGAGAGGGAAGGAAGCAGCGGAGAAGAGCCTCTGCAGTCTGTGGCCCTTCACTCCTCTCCCTGCCCCTCACCCGCTCAGGTTCCATGTCTCTGCTCTCACAGCCACAGGCGCACTGCAGTGTCCCTAATAATAACTCCGCAGCGGCTGCCCCTCCCAGCTGGCTGGGGGAAGAGGCGGCCAGCCCAGCCACCACCCTGCCGCTGACTATGCGGCTCAGCTCTTGGCCTCCCTCAGCCTCCATCCCCTTCCCCGCCAGCCCCCATCTGCTTCTGCTTTTGTCCTGGCGATGACAGACTGACAGCCTTATGCCATACACTTTCTTAGATGAGACCTTCATCTTTGCTGGGCCTCAGTTTCTTCATCTATAACATGCAGGTATGGGAAGGGGCCTCCCGTGCGCCTAGAATCTGTGCGTCTCTGGAGGAAGCCCACTGGACTGACAAGAAGTTAAAACCCTGGCCAAGATGCATCAGGGAGCGCCAGAAATCCTATTTAATAATGAATTCAATAGATCCAAGTAAGACATGCGAGTGTTAGGCAGGATGCTGAGTAATGAGCTGGACCATACAGGAAAGATCTGAAAACGACTCATCTGGGCACTCAGGAGGGTGGGTTCTCCTTGCTCTCCATCCAGACACAAATGCATGCAGTCAGACGGCCATCCAACTCTTGCCTTTTTCTTTCTTTCTTTCTTTCTTTTTTTGCAAGGTTCCCATAACTTGGGTAGAATTTGGGCAATTTCTGTACATTTACCAGAGGCCTCACTTGCAAATAAACCCTATCTCTGAGTTAAAGAGAAAAAGTGAGAGTCTCCTCTTGTCTTGGAAAAACTGAACCCCAGGAAAAGGACACACAGGCAGAGGAGACTTGGGGTGAGGCTTCCCGCCTGCCCTGTCTAGAACTCGAGCTCCCCAAGCTGTCCAGGCTGAAGATGCGGAGCCCAGTGTTGCTATAATGAGCCCCGAAGGAAGGCAGGGGCTGGGGCGGAAGGCTGTCGCATACCTCGCAAGTGTAGCCACGGGGCCCTGCATGTCTAAGCAATGTGCTGCAGGGCGATGAGACAATCAGTCCCCAAGGGATAACTGCTGCCCTGAACAGCTGCACCAAGGACAAACACCCTCTGTTTTAAAAGCTGCCCTGGGGAAGAGCAGCTGTTCCTAGGATTATGGCAGAACCCTAGAAATACCAGTGTTCCATTCTGGGTTAAGCTCTACGAGGGCAGAGGCAGGCACAGCCTAGTTCTGGGTGGTACTTAGATGCTGGGGCAACTAAAAGCCCAAAGATGAGCCAAAGTCATGGACACCAGCATGAGGGCTGAACTTCAGAGAGCCTGCTGCTGCATGTAACTGGGTGGATGCTCACAGGTTACCAAGCCCTGAAGGTCATCCCAGACCCAGCACTGTGTTCTCAGGGCCTCCAGATGGTCCCCACACACAGCTGACCAAGAAAATCCCTGCCACGTTGGCCTGCACAAGTAGTGCAGGCTAACCCCAAAAGGGTCACATTAGATAAGAAACTGGATAAGCCTAGGTCTCTCTAGTTGCCATCTCCTTCCTCCTCAGTCACAGCCTGGTCAGTCTTCCAAGCACTCGCTCTGCCTGTGATCCCGTCCTATGGCCTGGTTACCAGCCACCCAGTGAACCCTCCTGGTATACAGTCAACATTCCAATGTGACATCCCTTCCTCCTAACTCTTGTGCTAACCTGTTGGGGGCGGGGTTCCTCTCCAAAGGCCAAACCTTTACCCTCTGAATACACTGGGCTGGCCCTGAGACACCCTTATTACTGTAGGGTGTGCCCATGTTCCCAACTTTTTCTTATTCCATCCCCCTGCTGGCTCAATGTTCCCGATTCTTCTGAGATGACCTCTCTACCACCAGCCCTATGACGACAGCCATCCCTTCTTGTCCTAGGGATGGCTTCTCTCTTTTCCTGTCTGTTTGGTCCAAGCAATCAATGCCTTTAGGCTCTGGAGCCCCTGAATCTCTCATACGGAACCAAGGTGAGACCTGGTTTTGCCTTATGGGAAAAGTCCTGGGCAGATGATCCCTTCCTCACTACCACCTTCCGGTTTCACTTAATCTACCTCCAAAATTAAAACTACATCCCTCGCCTCAAGTGTGGAGTTTATATTCTGAAACTGTCCCAAGGTCTGAGGCTGGCCAGACAACAAGACCCACAGAGGCGAAGCTCTCTCGGCTCTGTCTCCCTTTCAGACAACACAACACCCCACAGTTAGCAGAGTCATGCAAACACTGCAGCCTGCATGAGACAGGGAGACGTGCCAGAAGGAAGAAAAGTAGCAGATCCCAAGGTCCTTCTAGAATGCTTCTAGTCAGGAGTCTGATGGGAACTGTCTGTGGACTGCAGCCCCTGCATCCAATTCCTTCCAAGCTCCTCGCTCTCACAGCAGGAACTTCACTCTTGTTGCCATGACTGTTGGGCCCCCAGTTCCCGGATCTGGGACCACCCCCCAACTCCCTGCCCTTTCGTGTCTATATGTGGCATGTCGTGAACCCTGTCCCTACTTTTCAGATCCCTACCTCCGCTTGTATTCGTCCCGCTCCCGCTTCACTTTGGCCAGCACGTTGTACAGTGCGCGTATCTCAGGGGTGATGGTGTCGATCTGAACGCCCACCCCGTCGGGGTGTACCCACGACAGGCCAGGCCCTTGTACCAGCGTGGGTTCCAGTCCCGGTCCAAGCCGGCGGGCGTGTGAGAAGGACCAGATAGTGCCGGGCATGAAACGGGTCGACGAGGAGAAGGAGGTGGAGGTAGAGGTGGAGGTGGAGGATGATGTGTGGCAGGCCGCAGAAGATGCGAGGGGTCCGGCTGGCGAGCGGGCGGGGGAGCCCAGCACCCGCGCTGACGGGGGGCACACAGCGGCGGGCCGGGAGCTCAGGGGCAGCCCCAGGGGCCGGATCGGGCTGATGAAGCCGGTCTGTACCGCCTGGTCGCGGCGGGCCAGGCCCCGCCTGCCCTGCTTACCCTCCTCCAGAGCCTGCTGCAGCTGCTTCTCCAGCAGCCGGTTCCGGCGCTCTAGTTCGTGTACCTTGGCTAGGAAGCAGCGAAATCGGAGGTTCAGGGTCTTGAGTACATTGATGTTGGAGCCCAGGTCGTTGCGGAGAGCCATGGCTGCAGGGGGCGCCGGACCAGGCCCGGGAGGCGAATAGGCAGCGGGACCCGCCGAGGCAAGCGGAGGCGGGGGCAGGTCCCCTCCCCCGGCAAAGTGGTCACCTCCCAGGGGGTCCCCCAGCGGCCCGGGCAAGCCCTGCTGCTCCTGCTGTAGGAGGAAGAGATTAGGACCGAATAACGGATTCATGGCTGCGCCTACTGCTGGGAGATGGAGACCAGTGCAGCAGAGGGAGAGGATAAGAGCCAATAAGGCGCCTGCGGGATACAATCAGCCAATCAGACAGGCCGGTAGGAGGGCAGAGGTTATGAGGGCGGGACCAGCGGAAGCCAATGAAAGGCCCTCACTAGAGGTTTAGTCCTGGACCTTTCCGGGTCTGAGTCTGGGCGGGCGTGGAGTCAACACTAGAAGGAAGCCTGACTAGCACTTCCCTAGGGAGCTGGCCACAGCCTAAGATTTCAGCTCTGGTACCTAGTAGGCACCAGCAGCGGAAGATCGTCTTCCCTACATCCCTGCTGTGTTCTCCCCAGTACCCTGGATATGATTCTTTGGCTTTTCCTCCGGGAGACCAAGAAATACAAGCAGCCTATCATTGACCTATATAGACCTATGATCAAGCAATACCCAGCTGTTTCCCTCTCAAGAGACTCCCAGGCCCACAAGCTGCCAATACCCAGCACCTTAAAAAACACAACAGTGACTAGTGGTGAAAATACGTATATTAAATTTCATATGTATGCACAGTAGGGAGGCCATCACTGCAGAAGGATGTAAGAGTCTGGTTTGCAAGTCCATCTAAGACAACAGTGGCTGGCTGCTGCCCTTTGTCACAGATTTCCTCCTTTTTGCTGGTGGGGGCCTGGCGGAACTGTGAGTGGGGACTGAGGGTCCCTTGGGGGCACCATCCTCTTTTAGGGAAGCAGCTCTCCTGGCAGGCTGTCCTGGAAACTGTTGCTTTCCTTTTTCAATCGTTTTGGTTATCCCAAGGGATTGACTGCAGTCCTTAAGCCTTGGGGCCATGGAATTCTCAGAGGGTGGCGGCACAGCAGGTGAGTCCACACTGTTGGGAGGGGCTTTGTGCTTTGAGAGAGCAGCTTCCTTGGAGGACTTTGGTTTAGGTCCTCTTCGCTTTAGTTTCCTTTTCACTCCAGCTTTTCCACCAGGCTGGCCACTCTCCTGGGGCCTGGCAGACACTTGGGCTTTTGGGACAGAAGGGACAGTGGATTTTGAGCTTGGCCCTTTGGAGGTGCCATTCATCTTGTGGAAGGGCTTTCTGGAATGCTGCTGTTTCCCCAGCTGCTGCTTGGCCTTTGGTGCCCCACCAGCTCTCTTGGCTGGCTGACTACTGTTCTCAGACGTGGGGGGGACTTGATCCTTCAGCTCAGGCTCCGTAGGGGTAGCTGCTGCTGTGTTTCCTGAGGTAAAAATTAGAGATGGTTTGATTATTAAGAAACAGGGAGGTTGTTGGGTGGTGGTGGCGCACGCCTTTAATCCCAGCACTTGGGAAGCAGAGGCAGGTGGATCCCAGGGGTTCTTGTTGCAGACAGTTTAACTTAAAAAAAAAAAAAGAAAGAAGGAAGGAAGGAAAGAGTGAAGTGAGGTGTGTGTGTGTGTGTGTGTGTGTGTGTGTGTGGCAGGGGTTATGAAGTGCTATTCTTAGGAGCTCCTGGCAACTGATGGCTGCTGGGGATGGAGTCTGGCTCCAGGAGATGGCCTCATACCATCCATATATAGTCAACACTAAATGGATTCAGGGGAGAGAAGGTGGTGAGGAAAGAATTAAAGACTTGATCTAAAACACATTATACGAATGAAAAAATATTTTTTTAAATAGTCTTTTTAAAAGTAGGGGTGGGCCCAGCAGGTGCTTTTACCTGCTGGCAAGCCTACGTTGGGTCAGGATCCACACAGTGGAAAACAGAGAACTCACAGAAATTATTCTGACCTCCACAGGTGTTCTGTTGCATGCACATGCCCACACATAGATCCACACACAAAATAAATAAATCATAAGTAAGTAAGGTGAACAGAGGCCAATGGCTGAAGTGAGCTCCAGCTTCCCCACATGCTCAGGGGCACACCTCCTCCACACAGGCATCAACTGTGCACACCACACAGGCATCAACTGTGCACACCACAGGCATCACACCGCACACCACATAGGCATCACACCACACAGACATCACACCACACACCACATAGGCATCCCACCGCACACCACACAGGCATCACACCGTACACCACACAGGCATCAACCCATGCACACCACACAGGCATCACACCATCCACACCACACAGGCATCAACCCATGCACACCACACAGGCATCACACCATGCACACCACACAGGCATCACACCATGCACACCACACAGGCATCACACCGTACACCACACAGGCATCAACCCATGCACACCACACAGGCATCACACCGCACACCACATAGGCATCAACCCGTGCACACCACACAGGCATCACACCGTGCACACCACACAGGCATCACACTGCACACCACAGGCATCACACCGTGCACACCACACACATATACTAAGGAAAGACAGAAGAGCAAAGGAGATGATGGGAAAAACAGAGTGAATTAATTACCTGCGTGGGGCTGGGGAACAGAATTGGAAAACTTCTTGAACTTGGCAATAAAAAAACCATCCATGTTGTGAGTGTGAGGGTAGAAGCGTCGGGTGGAACGCAGAGTCGGGTGAAAGCGCCTTTCTCGAAAGCGGGTAAAACCTTCCTGGCCAAAGTCCAGGCCAGTGGGCACCAGTCGCACATTCCTCTTTTTCAAGGCGTAGTCCACCACCCACTCGTTCTCCTCCACCTGGACGAGGGGGACAAAGCAGGAGTGGAGTCGGATCCAGATCCGAGACGCTCGCTCTCAGAGGCAAACAGCCTTCCTTCCCACCCAATCTCAGCTAATCTGCCCCTGCAGAGATCTCACCGTAATGGAACAGGTACAGTAGACCAGGTAGCCCCCGGTCTTGGAGGCCGCATTGACAGAGTCAATAGCACTGAGCAGCAGTTCCTTCTGAAGGTGGGCACAGCGTAGGACATCCTTCTCATCCTGCCCAAGAGAACAGGAGTGGAGACTCCATATAACAGCTGCCTACGGGTGTTCTGACTTCAACACCCCAGCCCACAAGACCAGCCAAGGCCCCTCACCTTGTTCGTCTTCACTGCAGGGTCCTTGGAGATGACTCCTGTGCCACTGCAGGGAGCATCCAGCAGCACTCGGTCAAAGCCCCCCACCACCTGGGGAAAGGAAAGGTCAACCCGATGCTTGCTGCAAAGGGCACTACCAACTTCCCGAGGACAGCACTAAAACACAGCAACATTGCCAAGGGCAACGTAACCCGAAGCCTCAGGAAGACAAGAGGCCCACCTTGGGGAACTGGCGTCCGTCGTAGTGGCTGATGATGGTGTTGGTGACGCCCAAGCGATGCAGGTTGCCCACGACACTCTTGAGTCTCTCAGCACTGACATCATTGGCAAGGATCACTCCAGTGTTCTTCATCAGCTGAGCTGTGGGCAGGAGAGGGGAGCATTAGGGCTCAGCAGCAGCTCCCCTGCCTCACACTTGCTACCTACCCTCCAACACAGAGCCTGCAGGCCAACTCCCCTCTGCTTATCCAGCCTGTCCGGTGGAGACCACACCCACCCATAGGGCTTCCACTTTTGCTGACCAGCTTTCTGGCCCTACACACAAAATTACTTTTATTTCTTTCCTTTTCTAAGTAAGGTTCTTCTATAGCCACGGCCTGCCTTGACCTTCTAGTGTTCTTGGAGTACAGGATTACAGACTTACAGTACCACACCCAGCTCAGAGTGCCAAGGGCTTCTACAGGCATTATGTTCACCTTTTAAAGCCAACCATGGTAAGAGACGATGTAACCAAAATTACTATCCAAGTCAGCCAAGGTCAGCTAAAGGGTCAAAAAACAGAGCTGAAACCGGAGCCTAAATCCCATAAAACGTCATGAACCCTATATTCTTTCTTTTTTTTTTTTTTTAAAAAAATATTTATTTATTTGTTATATATACAATAGTCTATCTGTATGTATGCCTGCAGGCCAGAAGAGGCACCAGACCTTATTACAGAATGGTTGTGAGCCACCATGTGGTTGCTGGGAATTGAACTCAGGACCTTTGGAAGAGCAGGCAATGCTCTTAACCACTGAGCCATCTCTCCAGCCCCCCCCATATTCTTTCTAAAGCGCAGTCAGATGACACCCACCCAGCCTGCCCTTTCCATACCTATGTAGCTGGTCTTCCCTCCAGGAGCACAACACATGTCTAAGATCCGCTCATGCTCCTGAGGCGCCAGGGCCATGACAGGTAACATGCTTGAGGCTCCCTGCAGCATATAGTGCCCGGCCAGATACTCGGGAGTAGCGCCTGTAAAAGAGGACCTCTGTGGAATGTGCTGGCACAGGGATGCAGCGCAAGGGCTACTGCCGGGGACACTTACCAATAGGCACCGAAGAGTCATAGACCACAAGTCCAGACTTTGACCACTTTCCCAAGGGATCCAGATTAACTCCACGATTGATTAGAGCCTGAAAAAAAGGACGAAGATGTCAAAACCATATATTCTACCCAAAACCAGTCAGGCATGAGAACCTGTCCACGCAGGTCCATGTCACTGCAACGCCAAGCACGCCCACTCAACAACCAGCAGACTCTCCTCAGACCATCCAGTGCCTTATAAAGACTGGACAGAGAAAGAGACGACTGCTAGCTATTCTAGTCCTCGGCCTTCAAGCCCCTTTGTTTTGAGACAGGGTATTGCGATGTAGCCTGAGCTATCCTGCCTCAGCTTCGCAAGTGCTGGCATTACAGGTGTAAACTACCAGATCTAGCCACACAGCCCAGTTGCTGTGGAATAATTCTTCTGTACACTGTGAAAATTTGTTGCTGTGATTGGTTTAATAAATCAGCTGCCAGCCAAGAGTTGAAGAGGATAAAGTTAGGCAGGAAAGCCATTGAGAATGCTGGGAAGAACGGCGGAGTCTGAGGAGGCTGAAGCAGGAGGAGGGAGAAGCAAGATGGGCATGCCGTACTGAGAAAAGGCACCAAGCCATGTGGCAAAGCACAGGTAAGAACTATGGGTTAATTTAAATGTAAGAGTTAACTAGTAGGGCTGGAGAGACGGCTCAGAGGTTAAGAGCATTGCCTGCTCTTCTAAAGGTCCTGAGTTCAATTCCCAGCAACCACATGAGGTCTGGTGCCCTCTTCTGGCCTGCAGGCATACAGACAGAATATTGTATACATAATAAATAAATAAAACAATTAAGCCTCCGTGTTTGAGAGCTGCTGGCAGGACAGAAACTCCCGCTTACAGGGACTGTGGCTAGGACTTGTGACTGCTCAAGCAGAGGCTCTAGCACAAGCCACATCCCCAGCCCCTCTGCCCCATCCCCCCCCCCTTTTTTTTGGTTTTTCGAGACAGGGTTTCTCTGTGGTTTTGGAACCTGCCCTGGAACTAGCTCTGTAGACCAGGCTGGTCTCAAACTCCCAGAGATCCGCCTGCCTCTGCCTCCCGAGTGCTGGGATTAAAGGCGTGCGTCACCACCACCTGGCTTCCCACTCCCATTTTTTAACTCCAGGTTTCTAACTCAGTCAAGTACATTCCAAATAAGCAGACTACTGTCTTCTGTTAAATAACAGCTACAGAATGCATCACTGGAGAGATGACTCAGCAACCATGCTGTTAAAGAGGACCAGGATTCAATCCCAGCATCCACATGTGGCTCACACCAACATTCCTTAATTCACATAGTGCACGTTCATAAATAAAGTAAGATAAATCTTCAAAACGAATAAACAGTATACAAGATAACACTGATTCTGGAAGATAAAATTGTATGGCTGTGTTTTACTGGGGGCTTCTTGTGGCCTCCTCTATCCCTTAGAAGGCAGCAGTTCATCCTGACGCAGATGTCTCAGCCCAGTCACAGGGAGCAGAGGTGGCAAAGACAAGGCCCTGCTCCACATGGCCTAGGCCCTTAGACCCGAGACAGAGCAGGTCTTAGCCCACTTGCTGGGGCCGGGTGAGCAAAAGCTGGTCCAGTCCTGAATTAAACGACACTGACTCCTCACCTGAGCAAGGTCTCTGCGACGAGTTTTCAAGGTGTTGGTCCGAAGGGTGACTGGCCGGGGCACCTCATTAGCTTCTAAGAACTCTATCAACTGCAATGGAAACAGTGTTTGGGGACTGGGTCAAGAGAGTGATGGGTAGAGTTGGGGGCGGGGTTCTAGATGCCTTCACACCCCACAAAGGTGAGAAAAGCAGAAGGAAGAGACTGGCAGGTGGGTACCTCAGACAGAGGGAAGATCTCCATGAGTTTGCCCAGCAGGAAGTCTCCATATGAATAGTAAGTGGCCAGATCCTTCTGAAGCTGATTCAGATACTCGGAACGAGACCGTCCTTCTTCCCGCTGAGCCCCAAAATTTCGAAGCACCTCCACTATATCCTGGATCCGCTTGTGAACTCCTTGCAGGTCTGGAGCCTGGGCATGTGGGCCCATTAAGGAAATGTTGCCTCAAGTGGTAGGCCTAAGAAACCCTCCTCTGGTGCCTTCCTCCAACCCTCACTCTGCACTCCAAGGATATCCTGCTCCACTTCCCCAGCAGGGGGCAGCACAAAGGCTTCCTCATCCTCCACATTGATCTGCAAATCCCCCTCTGCTTTGCCAGCCTTTGGGGGACCGGACTCAGGGGGAACATCATCTTCCTCTTCATCCGTCTCCTCCTCACTCCACTGACCCCTAGAAACAAGCCGGGAACAGAGGTTCAAGCCAAAACAGATACCCTCCTTCCTGAAATCTCTTCCGCCCAGCTGCTGCCAAACTCACCCGGCGGCAGCCTCCCGCGACTTCCGCTTCAGAGCGGCTCTTTCGATGGGCAGCAACTGCAAGGAGAGAAGGGCTAAGGCGAAGGCTCCCTTGTCATCCTGCTTCACTCGTCCTTCCCCTAACCTAACACTCTCAGAAGCAAACAGAGAAGCTAAGGACACGAGTAAGCTCTGACAGAGAATCTATGTTACGTGTACTTCCTCTCCAGTTTTCCATTCTTCTGAATAAACACATCCTAGTCATATAATGGCTGGTACCACAGAAAACAACCCTTTACCCTCATTATATACCACCTCCCTACCAATAAACTAGATAAAAAGAAAGAAATCTTTTTTTCTCTGACATACATCCAGGCTGCTCTTGAACCCCTGGGCGACTGGCCTGTCCCATCTGGATGGGAACCTTCTTTTCCGTGTTGGATTCAACTATCACGGCCTCACATGTCAGGTGAGTGCTTTTACTACTTCAGCCCTGCAACAACTGCTTCATTAAAAATGAGCATTCAATGGGGCTGGAGAGATGGCTCAATGGTTAAGAGAACGGGCTGCTCTTCTAGAGGTCCTGAGTTCAGTTCTCAGCACCCACATGGTGGCTCCCAGCCCTCTCATCACTGTCATGAGATCCAATGCTCTCTTTCTGGTGTGCAGATGTACATGCAGACAAGAACATACATACATAAAATAAGTAAATAAATCTTTTTTTAAAAAAATATTTATTTATTTAGTATGTATAGAATATTCTGTCTGTGTGTATGCCTGCAGGCCAAAAGAGGGCACCAGACCCCATTACAGATGGCTGTGAGCCACCATGTGGTTGCTGGGAATTGAACTCAGGACCTTTGGAAGAGCAGGCAATGCTCTTAACCTCTGAGCCATCTCTCCAGCCCATAGTAAACAAATCTTTAAAAAAAAAAAAAAAAAAAAAAGAGCACTCAAACTGGGCAGTAGTGGCGCACACCTTTAATCTCAACACTTGGGAGGCAGAGGCAGGCAGATCTCTGAGTTCAAGGCCAGCATGGTCTACAGAGCCAGCTGAGGCTACCCAGAGAAACCCTGCCTCAAAAAACCAAAAGAACCTTCAAGGACAGCAGGATAGCACTCATTCCCAAATTAAATAAGTAAATAAAAAGTGAGTAAGTAAAGAGAGACAGTTTGGTGGAAGAACTCCTGGGAAGCTGTTCTCTGACCCCACACGCGTGCTTTGGCGTGTGTAGACGTCTGCACTCACACACTCACAAGCAGATAAAATTTAAAAAGTACTTGGGGTCAGCGGGCAAAAGCACTTGCTGCCAAGCCTGGCAACTTCAGTTCAGTCCCGGGGACCCAAATGGTGGAAGGAGAGAATAGACCCCCAAATTATTCTCCAACCTCCACATTCACAGTATGTATGTGCATATACACACTAAATAAATGTCTAAAAAACTTCAAATGTTTACACTTGAAGTGTGCGTGTATTTACACTCAGCAGGATATCCAAGTATCTACCGTCTTACATCTTCATCTGCTAAGATCCCTCTCTTTAATCCCATCATTCAGAAAGCAGAGGCAGGAGGATCTCTGAGTTAAGGGGCCAGCCTGTACTACACAGTAAGACCCTATCTCAAACAAACAAAAAGATCTGAGAACACACAGAAGTGATTCTCACCTTTCCCTCTTCATCCTCCGAGCCAGAGTCCGCTCCATAGTCATCCACCATATCGGCATCACTGTCCTCAGAGCCCCAGAGGTCCCCCTGGTTTGCCACAGCCTCCTCCTCAGATTCTTCCTCCTCATCCCCATCACTGTTTTCAGCTGGTGCTGGGCGCTTCTTACCTCGAGCCTGAACTGCTCCTGAGAACAGTAAAGGGTTTGACACATCCTGAGCAGATGGCTGCCATACTCCCTGTCCCACACCTCTGGAGTCTGTCGTTATAGCCCTGAGAATGACCTTTGGGGGCTGGAGAGCACAAACTAACCTTGTCCCGGACCCAAGTTCAGTTCCCAGAACCCACACGCGACAATTCACCACGACCTGCATCTCCATCTCCAGTAGAATCAACATCATGTGCACACACCCACACCCTCCCTCCCTCCCACACACATAATTAACAAATAATAGAAACAGAAATAGGACTGGAGGGAAGGCTCCGCTCCGAGGTTAAGAGCAGCTGTTGCTCTCGCAAAGGACCCAGGTTTGGTTCTTAGCACTCACATGGTGGTCCACAACTACTGTAATTCTAGGGGGATCTGATACCTTCTTCTGACCACCATGCGCATCAGGATACATGTGATACACACTTATACATGCAGGCAAAACACTCATGCACATAAGATAAATTGAGACAGTTTTTTTTTTAAAAAATAAGTAAGATAAAAAGCAATCTTAACCAGGTATGGCAAGACACACCTTTAATCCCAGTACTAGGGTGGCAGAGACAGAGGATCTTTTTGAGTTCAAGGCCAGCCTGGTCTACAGAATGAGCCCAAGGACAGTCAAGGCTACAAAAGGAGATTCTGCCTCAAACAAACAAAAATAGATTTTATATTAAAAAAAAAAAAAAAAGCTTTTTGTTCTTCCTTCCATTCTAGAAATCCTAGCCTATCTAGGGTCCAGAAGGTTCTTCACACAGCAACTGATCCTGTTTTCACTGACCTTTCGATAGCACTCCAGGCAATGTTTCAGTTCTAGGAGACTTATTTGGCTTAGAGACTTCAACAGACCTGGACCGCCTCTTGGCTGCCCTGTAGATACAGAAAGTGAAGGCATGGGAACACGCCTCTAGGTTCTGCTACCTCCCACCTTAACAAGGAGACATGGCAACGCACAACTGGCCCTCTTCATCCATGTACCAAGCAGCTCCAATTTCTGCTAAGCCTGGGCATCCAACACTCACCTCTTCCGAGCACGACTAGACAGCCTCTTGAAATTCTCATCACCAGCTGTTCAAAAGGAGATCAGGAGTTTAAGAGAAACACACAAAAAGGAAGCACAAATGTAACTAGGAAGAGGGCTGCTACACTAACTTAAGTGTTACAGAGAGAATCAGTGATGTGGCTCAGTGGTAGAGTGTGCCCTTGGCAGGTACAGGCCCCGGGGTTCACCCAGCGACAGGAAAGAAAGACACAGGGCTACAAAGTATAGTCAGTGTGCAACACTCTGTAACACTTTCCTGGGAGTTAAGGGGAGATATGGAGGCGGGGCTGATGGGACAGAATGGGAAAAGCCCCAGGTTCCATTCCATAGCCTCCAGTAAGGGGGGGGGGGAGGCGTAGAGGCGATGAAGCAGTCATCTGCCTGACTGTTCAGCAACCAAATCAAACCAAAAGGGACATTCTGACGACAGCAGAACCTCAAAACCTTTTCTCTGCCCTTTCCTTTATTCTCAGCTCATTCAGTTATCAACTACAGCAGAGTTTTGCTAATGTTATTATATATGTGTATATATATACTCTACAAGAAACTGCAGCGCTTTCCATTGTGTGTAAGACACCCAACTCCTCAGCATCCATTTCTTAACGAAGCCTCTCTCCCAGAATTCTAAGATCTAACAAGCGATACCATGCGTCCATGGAGTTGAGGATCTCTTTCATGGGGCTGTGACTGGCCAATGCTTCAATAAACTGCACCTTCCATTCAAAACCGGACACCAGCTCCCTACGCAGTCTTTTCTCCCAAGCAGTGTTTCACTACACAGCACTCAGACCCCTGCTTTTCATCCCTTCTTCCAGACAATTCATGACTGGCCTGTCCCGTTTCCAACTCCTGCTTGCTAAAACCAGGCTCGGCAAAACCTTTCTAAATTCTTCATGAGAGCCCCCTTTCTGGAAACGGAGAACGGCACCTCTCCTCGCATACCCGGGTACCCGTGCCCCAGCGGCATCTACCCTATCTTCCAACACGGGTGACTTCTGTCCTAACAACTCACATCTACGCAGCAGGTGAAGGCGGACGCGCAAACGGGTCGAGGTTATGATATAAAATGGACCAGGGGCCAGGCGGGGTTAGGAAGCTACGACCCTCACCTGCAGGCAGGAACCTAACCAGTTCGGTCTCTGCACCCTTCTGTTTCCGGGCTTTTCGGCCAGGTCCACGCTTCTCCTTCTTCGTAGGGTCCAACTTACGCCCCATGGTGCTAAAGCAAAGAAAAACGGGGTAGGGCAGCGTTGTGGATACTGAAAGGGGAACGCAGGCCACAGGCTCGGCGATATTACCCGGGAAGGAGACCCGCCCGACCCAGAGCTATGCTCGCGACCCCTGATGGGCCCCCTCAAGGCACTCCCACCAAACCCTGGCACCGCGCCCCTCTCGGCGCGCCCAGGTCGAAACCCTTTTCCGGGATACCGCACAAGCACCTGAAGCCTCCGCCTGGCTAACCTGGCTCCCGGAGACTAAGCGGCTCCAGCAAAGGCCCTCTCCACGTGCACTCGGGGAAGAGATCCCAGACAGCGAGCCGACAAAGTGTACTGCGCACGCGCAAAGGTCCTCCGGGCAGCGCCCCGCCTTTTCCGGCAGGGGCGCCGGAACGGAACAAGTTTAGGAACACACGCGTCCCCGGCTCCAGCGGTTCAGGGGGGGGAAACGTGCGGCAGCCGGCTCCTATTCGCTCCGCCTTCCCGCCGACGTCCGCTTCCCTCCGAGGGTTCCAGTTTAGGACGCCCGAGGCCGCCAATCTTCTATCTAGAACCGCAGCACGACCCTTGCCCTGGCATCCTAGGATCTCAAGATCGCGAGGTTCCACGTCTCCGCACTCCTGCTCCCAAGTTTTGATTAGAACCGCTTTCCTTAAGGAATCTAATCTTCCCCTCTTCATTTAGCCAGAAATACGTACTCGCCCTCTTCCAAAGCAGTACTAGATAAGAGTAAAGAACTTTCCAGGCGGCTAAGCCTGACAACCAGGGTTCATTACTGGACACGCTCATATTGTGGACGTCGGGAACTAACTTCTACAAATTGCCCTTTGACCTCCACGTGTACAGTAGTCCTCCCCACAATTGTATGTAATACAAAAAGTTATGAACAATAAGTTGGGTGTGGTGGTGGACTCCTTTAACGTTAACCCAGCTCTCTGGAAACAGAATTTGAGGGCAGCCTCAAACACACCTCCTTAGGTGCCCACTCAAGAGGCAGACAGGCAGTTCTTAGTTCAATGCCAGCCTGTCCAAAAAAAAAAAAAAAAAAAAAAAAAGGCAGGTGGTGGCTCACATCCACTGGGCACTCAGGAAGGAGAGGCAGGCGGATCTCTGAGATCGAAACTACAGAGAAACCCTGCCTCAAAAAACAAACACAAAATGTGTGTGCATATGTATGTATTACACATTCCCATATAGAATGCTTCCCTAGCACTTAGGTGGTCATGCTGGCCTTATTTCACAACTACCAGGCAGGTAACTATTGCATGGAGGACTCTGCGGAAATGCATTTGCTCCAGGTTAGAGGTAGAGGGACGGTGCAGCAGCCTCTTGTTCTCTACAATAGCAGCACCTGGCACCCACTCACCCACACTGAACCAGATCACTAAAATACAAGGAAACTTTTATTTTCAATTCTCATCAAGAAATTTGTTGTGGTTTTTTTATGCTTTTGGTTCTTTTCCTTTTTTTTCTTTTTTCTTTTTTTTTTCCAACTTTATTTTAGCCGCTCAGTGGCTGGAGCCGCTGGGTTCCTGGTATTAAAAAGATGCCAACAGAGGTAGCTGTGTCTCGCCCAGGGGCCCGGCCCACTCTGAATACCCCCCAAAAGGAGAAAACACAAAGTAAACCAACAAAATAATAAAACCAAAAAGAGGAAGAAATTCTGATCATTTTCTTCAAGCCTGGCAGAACCCACAACAGTTTGTAACAGGTGCGCGGTGGGGAGAAGCCAGGGTCCAGAAGGCAGCCAGCCTGCAGCTCCTTGCACATGGCGCCGCGCTATTGCTGCTTGTCTCTCCAGCAGGAAGGGCACCATTGCCCCTCCCTCCCTCCCTGCCCCTAGTGCACAGGGCTGTTCCTTTACAACTCAGAAGATGGGCAGAAGGAAGGCGAGGATCTCTCCGGCTCCCCAGGGGGCAGCCGGGACAAGAGAAAGTGAGGAAGGTCACTGCTCAGTGGTGGAAGTGGGATCATCGCTGGGTCTTCACTGCTGTTGGGCTACCTAGAAGGATAAACAGCCAAGAGTCAGAAAACAGAGCCGAGGTAGGAAAGCCAAGAACACAAGAGCTGCAACTAAGAAATTGGTCCTACCTGCTGTGGGGGAGGTTCTGGTGCCCTGTTTGCCAGACGGCTGAGAATGTTCCGCTCTGACATCTGTAACCTCACAGCAACTGGGGGGATTCGGGCAATGGTAGCTGGGAGTCGAGTCACATCTGCTTTCATGTCACTCAACAATTCTTCCAGCTGTTTCAGGACTGCAGAGGGGAAAAAAGGGGAGGGGAGGTCGTGAGCTGTGGTCGTCAAGGGCACAGTTCTAAGCACTGGCTGCTCCCCAGCATACACCAGGATATGCTATTGCCTCTTGACACTCACTTAACCGGCTTGGCCCAGATCCCTACTCTTCATATTCTAGTTCCAGTTGGCTTTTGTGGCCCAGGCTAGGCCTGGAACTTGAGCTCAGGTGAGATTCCTGCCTTGTCTCCTAAGTACCTGGGGCTCTAAGCATAAGCCACCATAGTTGGCTGATTCTGATCTGTTTAGTGCATCCTTCCTATTCTCTCCATTTTTTTTTAAAGGTTTGCCTCAAACTCACCGTGGCCAAGCCTGACCATGATTTCCTCATCCTCTTGCCTGTGCCTCTCTGTGCTGGATGACAGGTGAATGCCAACACAAGGGCTTTATTTCTTACAGCTTTTCTTCTCAGCATCAGGGATCAAACAGCTAACACCTATGATCTCCTCTTTTACACGCATGCTTTTCTACTTTCTGGATGTCTCCTACCACCTTTATGACACCCATCCGTTCATATTTTACCCTCCACCCCTCATAATGTTTTGTTTTACTGTAATCAGAAACACAATACTGAAAGGGGTCTAGAATTTGAAGGGATCTAAAAATCAACTGAAGTCACCTCTAAAATATCCCCAGGTGACACTATTATTCTCAAGAACCCAAATATACTAAGAGTTCAAAGAGCAAACTGTTATCCTTGATTGCCGCAGTAAGAAGCTACGGATGTTGGGGACGGAAGAGTAGAGAGGGAGGCTGAAGGAGCAGGAGGCAGGGGAGCCACTGGCGACCTTTGTGTAAGACTGCATTGGCTGGCTTATTTCCTGCCATCGACTCCTTGGAGAGGTGCTGGTGACTTTCTGCCAAACACTCCACCTCAGCAAAACGAGTGTTAAGGGCCATAGATGGGTGAGAGGGGTCTTCTGACATGTTCAGGTAAGCTGCTCTTCGAAGCTGCTCCTCGATCACCAAGGCTTGCTCCAAGAGCTGCACGGGAGGGAAAAGAGGGGTTGGACTAATTGCCACTTTCTCACTGACGGGCCTCTCAGGTGAACTTGCGGCTCCTCAGCACTACCCCTTCCCCACGTTGGATCACGGCACACCATCTCCTCCCCATTAGAGGCCCACACTTTTACAATTCCTTATTCTTTAGAACCTCATAGAGAAGTAATAAAAACTCAACTTAGAAAAATAAAATAAAGTTGGGTGGTAGTGGTGCATGCATTCAAGAGGCAGAGGCACGTGGATCTCTGTGAGTTCAAGGCCAGCCTTGTCTACAGAGTGAGTTCCAGGACAACCAGGGCTATTAGAAAGAGAAACCCTGTCATGAACTATCAAAAACCAAAAAAGAAAAAAATAAAACCATAGGTAATCCCCCTGCTAGAGAAAATGTTAACTTTTTGAGAATTTTCTTCCAATATCTTCCTATGTATACATCTTTTACAGCAGTTAAGTCATATATTGATGACCATGCACATTTAAGTTATATACCAGGCACTTCCTTTGCTCCTCAAAACCATAGGATGACTAGTTTCACTTTCAATATTTTGTTGTTGTTCTTTGACAATGGGTGGTGTTGGCGGCACACACCTTTAATCCCAGCAATTGGGAAACAGGCAGATGGAGCTCTGTGAGTTCAAGGCTAGCCTAGTCTGCAGCAGAGCTAGTTAGAAGGCAGACAGGACTACAAAGAGAAACCCTGCCTAAAAAAAAAGTTTGCTCTCTGACAGGGTTTCAGGTAGACTAGGGTAGCCTTAAACTCACTAGATAGCCTAGGATGACTGCACTCCTGATCCTCTTAGCTCTACTCCCCGAGTGCTAGGGTTACAGGAATGTGCACCATTTCTGGTTTGAGGGGACAAGAGGTCAATGAAACAGAATACTGCTGTGTTGCCCAGACTGGTCTTGAAATTGCAACCCTGGGGCTGGAGAAATGGCACAGCACTGAAGAGGGCTTGCTAGACAATCACAAGAGCTGGAGTTCAGATCTCAGCCCTAGGGTAATAAGCATGTGGCCCGAGCTCTCAGATAGGGAAGATCACTGGAACTTGCTGGCCCCAAGTTCAGGTAGAGACTGTCTCAAAGTAAGAGGGCAGTGTGAGAGAGCATCAGATGCCTGTGCTAGATGCTGGGACACTTGGAGGCACACAAACACATTACAAGTAAGTAAATCTTAAATTGCCTCTCAAATACCTGGGAGCAGATGGGCCTGCAGGCAAAAACCAGTACCACCACTACCACACCTTCCAAAAATAGCTTTGTTTTTTGAGGCAGGGTCTCGTTCTGTAGCTCTGGGTAGCCCTAGAACTCACTTGCAAATCAGGCTGGCCTCAAACTGGCCACGATCCATTCTCCCAGGTGCTGGGACTAAGGAAAAAATAGTTTTGTGGCACAGTAATCTATCCTATAAAGATAGGAACTGTACCAATCAGGTTATCTGGATCTCAGAAACAAACAAACAGCAAAGTTTCATAAACCCAAGACTGGCCATGAATTCATGATGTAGCAGATGACAACCTTACATTGGCTACCCTGGAACTCACAGAATTACACCTGCTTCTGCCTGAGAATTTTTTTTTTTTTTTTTTTTTTTTTTGAGATAGTGTTTCTCTGTAGCTTTGTGGCCTGTCCTGGAACTAGCTCTTGTAGACCAGGCTGGCCTCAAACTCACAGAGATCTGTCTACCTCTGCCTCCTGAGTGCTGGGATTAAAGGCATGTGCCACCATCGCCTAGTGAATGTTAGTTCTTAAATTACAAAACGTATCCATTGTTTGAATGTTCTTTCCCTAGTACTGAAGATCAAGCTCATGGCCCAGTAAAGTGCTATGTGACTAAGCTACATCCATACCCAGCCTTATATACTGTTTTGCTGTTGCTGCTGTCAAGCAGGTTGGTTTTTATTGTTTTATTTTGTTTAGAAGGCAGGGTTCCTCCCACTTTAGCCTCCTAAGCACTAGAATTACAGGCAGGAGCTCCCAACATGCTGTTCCTGTTGGTTCTTACACAGACCCACTAGGGATAAAGGATGTTATAAGAATGAGCCTGTTTACATATGACTTGTGTTAGTCAAGATGTACGAATTTATGCCCAAATAGACATCTACTTCTAGTCTATATACCACACCAACTCACTCCCCCACCTCAGGTTATAAGCATTCCAAATGTTTAGTCTTGCCTTTTATTTAGGAAGGGTTGTTTAAGATAGATCCAACTGTGACCAAACTTAGCTAAGACTCAAACTTAGCTAAGGATAACACTAAACTCCTGATTCTCCTACCTCCACCATCTAAATACTGAGATGACAAGCATGCATCGCTGTAGGTTTTTTTTTTTTTTTTTTTTTTTTTTTTATTTTTGAGACAGGGTTTCTCCTTAGCTTTTTGGTTCCTGTCCTGGAACTATCTCTTGTAGACCAGGCTGGCCTTGAACTCACAGAGACACACACACACACACACACACACACACACCCCACCCCACCCCCGCCTCTGCCTCCAGAGTGCTGGGATTAAAGCCGTGCACCACCACCGCCCGGCTCCGCTGTACATCTTTTTAAATTGTCTTAGTTTGCCCTGTACTTAAACTCCTGCCTCAAATTCCTGAGTACTAGCTAGGTGGCAGGCATGTGTCAACACCCCTAACTACTGCCACTCTTTTCAAACTCAAGTGATGTCCACAGTAGCGGGCAGTACTGCTATGCAGGTGACTGATGTCCCTCAATGTGCCTCACACTGAGGATGTAGGCAGTGGTAAGGAAGGTGGCTGAAGGGTGTCAATTGTGAGAAATGCTAAGCAGCTCTCCTCAAACTGAACATCTCTCTGATCTCACAGGAGCACCTCTCTCACTGACTCAAGGTCAGTCAGCTACTTTTGGGTCTTACTATGTACACCAGACTCAGCACTCACCAGTGCTCATGGCAAGCTTTGGTATAGCCCAAGAGTTAAGAATTAAGTTTTGTTATAGATAAATGGCTGTGGGGAAATTAAAAAATAAGAATACATGCTTTCTTTTGAAAATTACCTGTAATTCCCACCTCAGCATCCACAAGTAGAATTGGAACTAACTATGTGTCCCTATTCCCACTGCTTTCAATGCCAAAGCTGTGGATTCACAACAGAAGCCATTAGGCCCACTAAGCATTACTCGCTCTCTCTGCCCTTTCCTCTCTCCCTCTATTTTTTTAGTTTTCCAAGACAGGGTTTCTCTGTGTCTTGTAACTTGCTTTGTAGATCAGACTGGCCTCAAACTCACAGGGATTCACCTGCCTCTGCCTCCTGAGTGCTGGGATTAAAGGTGTGTGCCACCACTACCCAGCTCTCTCTGGCACTTTAACAGAAAAGTTTTGCTAACCCCACAGTAAATCACAAAGTCCAGAAACCCTTTGATGTTGTTTTCTTCCCTTTAACCGTCACATGTCCACAGTCAGCATCACAGGTCAAGCTCTTAATATCTCATAACTATATAATTACAATCTTGTCAATGTTTTCATTTCCCTTGGTCCTATCCAAAGACCTTCAATGGTTGCCTATGAACTAGAGGAATAAAATCCATACTGTTTCTGGTACAAAGACCCACTGGCCTTCTGGTATGATGCCTACTGTCCTCTAATCCTAACCTCTTTCTAACCTATCTCCCACCACTACTCAACGCAAATCTGTAAGTCCCTCTGTTCCTACCCAATAATCTCTATTATATATATATATATATATCAAAACTTTTATAGTCATTCATGAACTACCTCCCCAACTGCCCTGTAGAACTTCCTTAGGGCATTAAGTAGCCTCTTCCCCCTAACACACAATGTCATCTATGTGAAACTAAATGCTGGAAAAACAAACACATTGCTTATCTCTTCTTATGTCTCTGTGCAACTCATTGCTTAGTATATAACACCTAAAGGCATACAATTATTAGTATAATTTTTTTTCTTTCAAGATTAATTTATCACATATACAGTGTTCTGCATACAGGAATTCCTGCATGCCAGAAGAGGGCACTAGATCTCAATTATAGATGGTTGTGAGCCACCCCGTGGTTGCTGGGAATTGAACTCAGGACCTCTTAAGCCCTGAGCCACCTCTTCAGGCCTAATAAACATTTTCTTTTCCCTCAAATACACTCAACTTAGGAGAACTGCATCTTATTTCCATGGTATGCTATTTGATATCTACATACAAGATATACCAATAAATAGTTGCTAAATATTTGAATGAGGCTGTCTTAGTGGAATATTGAAAACAGGGTTCACCCTGTATCTTCTCTTTGCACTCAGCTTTCCGTTTGTCCATACAGAAAAAGAGACCCCAGTCTATCCACAGCCCTACTTCCTCAGGGATCCAATTCAATCCCTTCCTAACTTTGCTGAACCCCTGAACCTATAGAATTCGGCACCAAACCCACTGAACTAGTCTGTGTCACTCATTAGGTACAGCTACAACTCTTGTACAAATCAATAACTTCAACTCTGTATATGTCTCCTTTGTTGGTTTTTGTTTGAGGCAGGGTCTGTGTAACATTGGTTGGCCTGGATAAAGCTCGCTATGTTGACTAGGTTGGCATCAAACTCACAGAGACCTGCATGTCTCACTCAGCCTCCAAGTCTATATATCTTGATCCCTGTGTCAAGTCATGACTACAAAAAGACAAACTATAGGGCTGGGAAGACGGCTAGGTTAAAAGCACTGGCTGCTCCTACAGAAAACCCAGTGCAGTTACCAGCAAGGACAGGGTGGTCACTACCTTCTGTCAATCCCAGGGGATTTGATGCCCTCTTCTAACCTCTGTAGACATCAGGCACAGAAACAGTACACAAACATGTACAGACAAAACATGCATACACATAACATAAAAAGTATCCTGGAGCGGGGGTGGCACAAGTGGTTGAATGAATGGACCTTACAGAACCTTCAGTCTCACTTGTCCCATCCTGCTCACCTTGAATCTTCGAGCTAGAAATTTATTCTTGATCTCTAGAAAATTGCCACGGTTCATTTCACCCTTGAAAGGCTCATTGAGGATGGCATACCGTGGGTCATTCTGGATATCCTGCCATCGGGCATAGCCATGGCTAGTGGAAAAGTGCTCAGGAAAAACAAAGGAAATAAGAGCCTCAAGCTAAAGCCTTAAGATCCCTGCACCTAGACACAGTCTTGACTCAGGCAAGGATACTTTATAATGCCAGCTAGCAGCCAGTAGTCATGTCGGCGGTGCCAGATCTCGTAGGTCTTCTTAGTGACCGTGGCTGCACGCTCCTCATTCTGCCAAAGCGAGTGCAACTCTGAGAAGGAATTGAGGAAGGTTAGAGAGTGGAGAAGAAGGCAAACACCTGTGAGAATTAAAACCATTGAGGTGTGCAAGAAAGGTGGAGCGCACTATCGTCCATATACTAAGTCCCAAGGCAGCCAGGGCTACATCGTGAAACCCTGTTCCAAAAAACACGAAGACAAAAGCAAACAAACAGTTATTCTTGTCCTGTCCTCCCCATCCATCTTGGTATGGTCTAGTTCTAGCTCCCTAACACAGAACCAAGAGGTGTTCATAGCATGTCCCCACCACACACTGACTTCACCTCAGGTCCCCGTTCCCATACCAGTAAAACCCCCATCTGCGATGTTGAACATGAAGCGCTGTTTGACATTTTTCTTCTGCTTCTCATCACTGAGATCCTTAGGGGTTTCTCCATTCTGAAGCATTACCTCCTTTTTCTCTTCTTCCTCTTTCTTCTCTTCTACAGGATACCACAAAGGCAAATGTCAGGACTACAGCCCTTGTATGCTGTATCTGTCTACCTCCACCTCCACACTCAGGTCTCCCAGACCCAGAAGAAGTGTCACCAGCCAGTTCTCTTACAAGTCATTTACCTTAGAATAAAATGTCTATAGTAATAGGTAATGAGGTGAGGGTGGGTTACGATTTTGTTTCTGGTTTTAGTACAAATTTAGTCCAAGTAATAATCAGCTTCTCAGAGGTTAAGATGGCTCAAAGGATAAGAGCACTGGCTGCTCTTCCAGAGGTCCTGAGTTCAATTCCCAGCAAACACATGGTGGCTCCGAATCACCTATAGTGAGATCTGGTGCCCTCTTCTGGCCTGCAGTCATACATGCAGGCAGAACTGTATACATAATAAACAAACATTATATACATAATAAAAAATAAATAAGAAAAAAATCAGCTTCTCTACACACTGACCTTTGTCTTCCACCACGATAGGGGTCAGGTCTATTGCAGACTTTTCCTCCACCTTCTCAGCCTCAGCAGAGCCTAAAGAAGAAGGCACTGAGAACACCCTAAAGAAAGACAACTCCACTCTGACCCCCATAAAACTTGGACAGTGTTACACATCTATACTGCTATAAATAGAGTTTCAAAGATGTCAGAGGCTGGGGATAATTTAGAAGCAAGGGTCAAGGGTCCCAGGTCTATCACTTCTTCCTGATACTCCAAAAACTTAGAAAAGTCTGGAACTACACAGCAACCTGGAGTGCTTGTAAACATATATATAAATATGTATACCTTTGGGCTCCGTCTCCATAGGCTCCTCTGTTCTCTCCTTCACCTCTGCCTTCTCCACTTTTTCCTCTCCTTCAAGAGGCTCAGCAGGGGCCTTATCATCCTCGGAGGCAGGGGCAGGGGCGGAGGCAGGGGCAGGGGCAGGGGCAGCAGGCTGTGCACACTTCAAAGGAACAGAAGACGGAAGGTGAAGCAAATGGGCCTGAATCTCAAGAGCCATCTGACGTTAGCAGAGCATCCAGTCACCCCATCTCTCACCTCCACAGTCACCTCAGGGGCTGTAGATTTCGCCTCCTTTTCCCCTTCTGCGTTCTCTTCTTCCTTAAGGCTATTTTCCTCTATTTTTATCCCATCCTCTGCAGACCAACAGAAGACAGTCAATTAGGGAGGTCTCAGGATCAGAGGTCAGGCTGTTTGTCTCTTTCTAAATTGTCCTCTCGTGCCTTTAAGAGCCAGCCCTATTCTTAGGACAGCCCTCCTAAACTGAGAGGGAAATTGCTGTGTGTCCGGCCAGACTACCCTGTTAAGACTGAGCACAGGGGAGCAGAAAAAGGCACAGGACAAAGTTTTTAAAAAAGGACAGAAATGACATAACAGGCCGACTTACCAGCAGGTGGCGCAGGTGCAGGAGTATTGGGTTGTGTGTCCCCTGGTGTGGAAGGTGTAGGAGTCTTTGGAGAGGGTGATCCTGGCTGCGACATTTTCTTGTTTTCCTCTACTTCAGCCAGTTCGGGCATGCTCCAGCGCCCATTCACGTGTTCAAACTCCTGCACCTATAGCAAAGGATGGCAAATTAAAGACTCCTTCCAGCTGCAGATTACTTTCCTATTGGCCCCCAATTTCTCTAGAAATCCTTAAAAATGAAAACAGGCTTGGCACTTACCTTCTTGCGAATCAAGGACATGACACCAATTCTAGTAAGAACGTGCTGCCGAGACAGGCCTTCACGGGGGACACCATCGGCAAAGGTTTCCGCCCCATCTGCCCCAGGCTCACATAAATGCCGCATGAAGAGTGACACGTAAGCCCTGTAGGAAGTCAAACAGAGAGCCCATCAGACACTGGGGGGCCATAAACATGGCTCCATCTCAAGGTAAGGCCCTGTAATGTCCTGGAATGCTGATCTCCAGATCCACACTATAACCCAAAGTCTCTTTCAGGGAAGCCAGGAACACAACTCTCATGAATAACAGCTTTACTTAGCAACACCCCTTTCCTTGCACAACATGGGTTAGACCCTGGCTCCAACTGGTATGCCCAGCCCTCAACTTACTTAAATTCTTTCTCTGACTTGCCTCGAAGATCTCTCACAAGCCACTGAGTGGTAAAAGCATCCTGAGGTGGCATGCCATATCGCATAATTGCATTAAGAAATGCTTTTCGCTGACGAGCATTAAAACCAAGTACCTAAGGAAAAAGAACCACCATAAGAGAAAGCAAGCCTCTTCCCACCAAAGACCCACTGAATGACATTCTCTCACCCCCTTTCATCCCACTAAAGGATCTACGGTACTTACTTCAATATTTCCACCAACACGAGCCAGCAGAGGAGGTAATGGTTTATCTTTGTCATTCCGCAGGCCCTTGCGACTGGGCCTGCGGGGAGCTGTAAGCAGAAACGATGGATGAGTGACACTGATGACATAAACACTTGCAACAGCTACAGAACTGGCAAGATGGCACCACTCTCACCTTCTGATCGTTCATCAAAGTCTTCATCACCTTCCTCTGAGGCCACTGAGTAATCGGACTGGTTGTCGGACTGGTCGTCCTGCCAATCTGGAGGGAGAGAGGGCAGATGAGCGGGGCCCACTGCTCTAGTAGAACGGCCCGTGGGTGGGGGGCGGGGCCGGCCACACACACCTCGGTCCTCCTGTGAGCCATCATTGTAGTTGACCTGTTTACGGATTCTTTTTCCTTTGCCCAGATTTCGGGCTAGATCTTCTTGCTGCTGCTCATAATGGTGCCGCAGCAATTTCTCCCAGTAGTCAGGATCCACACTTTCTTCCTGTTTTATGATTTCCCGTTCTACCTCCTCTTCCTCCTGGGGCAGAGGGAGGGCCAGGACTCAGGGGTGCTGAAGTCAGCACCACCAGCTACCCCTAGTCCTCAGAGTTCCCATTCTGATAGCTCCTTTGCATGGCTGGATTTGTAAACCCTCGGTGTGCCTGCTTGGACCTAAAAACTTGGAAGAAATTTAACAGACAGGAGAGAGCTCCTCAAAGGTTATGTGTAGATTAGCAGTTAGCCTGATTAAAGAAAAATGTGAGAAGGAGAACTATTCTGACGAGACAAAAGACACTGTGCAGCTTCTATCCCTTCCTACTGGCAACATCCAAAAGCAGGAGAACAAAGAGAGGAAGGTTACACCTTAGCTGGCAGGATGGAGACTTCCAAACACTGCAAGAGATCTTCAAGGCACAAACAGACCAGAAAACAATCTGGTCTTAATTAACCACATAAAAGTATCAACGGTTTGAGAAATTTAAAAAACAAAAAAACAAAGTCGCGCGCATGCACATACACACACTTCCTCACATGCATATATACAGAAACACACTTAAGTACCTTCTAAAGCTCACCAGATTGTTTTTGTTTTGTTTTGTTCTGTGAGCAGGGTTTCTCTGTGTAGTCCTGGCTGGCCTTCACTCATAGTCATCTCTGTACCTCTACCTCCTGAGTGCTGGGGATTAAAGGCTTGTGCCACAACTGCCCAGCTTGGCTCTCTACGTCTTATTACCCAAGTTACTTTCCCCCTTAGACACTTCAGAAATACTGATTAAATACAAATCCTGGGCTGAGGATACTTGCTTAGCAAACACAAGGCCCTAGGTGTGACCCCAGCAATGCATAAGTCATGCAGAGCAGTATGTGCCTCTAATACTAGCCTTTGAGAAATCAGAGTTCAAGATCAACTTCAACTACATAGTGAATTCAAAGCCAGCTTGGAATATATGAGACCATGTCTCAAAGAAAAAAGCAAAACCCAAGTCCCTCAAGACAGAGTAAAACCATTATTCATAGCCTAAGTACAAAGAACCTAAATGTCAGAGTTGACCCTGGGACGCATATGGAAGGAGAGAACCAACTCTTGCAACTTGTCTCTGTCCTACACACACACACACACAAACTCTCTCTCTCTCTCTCATATAAATGTACAAAGAAATAACCTAAATCCCTATGCAACTAAATTATAGAATAGGGTGGTCATCCATAATGAAAGAAAACAAAATCTAAGAATATAAAACTGAAATACCCAAAAATCATAACTGCCTTTAAAATTTTTATTTTCAAATTTTTAATTTTATGTATATCCTTTGGCTGCATGTAAGTCTGTGTGCCATAATCACACCTGGAACCCAAGGAGACTAGAAGACAGCATCAGAGCCTGGGTAAGACAGATAGATAGACACACACACACATGTACATATGTATACATACAACACACATACCCATATGTATATATATGTATGCACACAACACACACCCATATGTACATATATATATCACGGACGCATGCACACACGCGCAGTCAAAGTGAAAACAATTGTCCCAGAAGAGAACTAAACAGGACAGGGTGGAAGAGATATTTTTTTCTTTTAAAATTTGAGCCACGTTGCTCAATGGCTTGGATAAGCAGTCCGTGGTGTGACTGAAAAGTGGTGGAATCTCCATGGAATAGAGACCTAATGGGAAGAAGTCAGATCACTGAAAGCATGTACTTGAACGAGACATTAAGACAACAGCCTTTTCTCTTTTGGATCCCCCCCTTTTCTTCTTCTTTTTGGTTTTTTGAGACAGGGTTTCTCTGCGAAACAGTCCTGACTGTCCTGGAACTAACTCTTGTAGACAAGGCTGTCCTCAAACTCACAGGACCCACCTACCTCTGCCTCCTGAGTGCTGGGATTAAAGGTGTGTGCCACCACCGCCCACCTTTCTGCTTTTCCCTACCCTCGAGCAGTTTCTTCAGTGCAGCCACCCTGCTAGGATAGACCCGTTGCCCATAAGCAACAGTACCTACTATCCACTAAAGCTGCTGAAATGTGGAAGACAAAATAAGCTTTCTTAAACTCCTCTTCCCTTCCAATCTGACTTTTGAGATACACTCTAACTTTGTAGTGCTGAGATGCCAACTCCCTACTAGACCAGGATGGCCTTGAACTGAAGAGATGTTTGTTTCTGCCTCTTGAATGCTAGGGGTTAAGGGCATGTGCCACCGCTGCCCGGCAATAATATTTATGTATTAAATTGATCACCACACACCTATAATCTCAGCACTCAGGAATCTGAGGCAGAAGAATTGAGCCTGAGGCCAGCCAGGAATTGAATTTCAGGTCAGAGTGGGCTATATAATGAGGCCTGGCCGTCAAAATAAAATTTTATGCCTAATAGTACAAGTCTTAGCCAATACAGAAGCTGAGGCAAGAGAACCAAAAGTTCAAGGCCAGTTTGGGCAACAACTTATTGAGGGGCTAGGGATATAGCTTGGTTGGTAAAGTGCTTGCCTTGAATGCACCAATTCTTAGACTCAATTCTCAGCACCATATACAACCAGGTGTGATGACAGATGCCTATAATCCCAGCACTTGGGAGGCAGAGGCAAAGGGGTCAGAAGTTCAACATCATCCCTGGCTGCCTAAATTCTATCTTGGGCTACACAAGACCCTGCCTCAGGAGGACAGTGGTAGTGCACACCTTTAATCCCAGCATTTGGGAGGCAGAGACAGGCAGATCTTTATGAGTTTGAGGCCAGGCTGGTCTACAGCCAGTATGAGTTCTAGGACAGCTAGGGCTACAGTGAAACCCTGTCTCAAAAAAAACAAACAACCCTGTTGTGGGAGGTCCTTCCGCTCCTCCAGTCTATAGCCGCTGAGATACCAGCCCATTGGGGCGTGGTCTCTCTCCCTTTAAAAAAGCGGCCACTTCCCTCTCCTCTCTCTCTCTCTTCACTTCCTGCTCCACCCCTTCCTGGTTGCGCAGAGGGCTGTTGTCTGGGACGGAGATCTGTAAGTTTTTTCCCCTTTAAATAAATATCACCCTATTAATCATAATTCCAAACTGGTGTGGCATTGTTTCTGACGTACGCCTTCACAACCCTGTCCCCAGAAATATTTTTAAAGTACATAGTACTATGTATAATGAATATACATAATAAAAAATTTAAAAGAAGGGACTGGAGAAATGACTCAGCAGTTAAAAGCAATGGCTGTTCTTCAAGAGGTCCTGAGTTCAATTCCCAGCAACCACATAGTGGCTCACAACCATCTGTAATGAGATCTGGTGCCCTCTTCTGGCCTGCAGGCATATATAAAGACAGAACACTGAATACATAATAAATAAATAAATCTTTTAAAAATATTAGAAGAAAACAAAAAGTCTTTTAGTATGGTATATAACTCAGTATATAACTGCTTAGCCCCAGGTTCCATCTTCAACAAGCCCATCAAAACAGTCTAAAAAGAAATACCCAGGTGTGATAGTTGATGCCTTTAACCAACACCTGGAGGCAGAGGCAGGCACTCTGTGAATTCCAGGCCAGAGCTACATAATGGGACCCTGTCTCCAAAACAACAACAACAAAAAAAAAAAACCAGAAAAAGGAAAATAAAAATAATGAACAGAACACATATACTTGCATATATGTATATAAGTATCCTTGCATATACTTGCATAGGTCACCCCCTAACACGTGCTCTGCTAGGCAATTTCACTCTCTGCCACTGAAAGGAGTAAGATTTCCTATCAAAAAGCAGTTTTTGGTTGAATTTACTGCTGATTTATATAAAATTTCCCCACCGGTTACACATAAACCATGACTAGAAGCAATATCCCAAGAACAAGCTGGAAAGAAAGCACAGTGCGCAGTGCTTTTTCATGAGGGCAGAGGTCATAGTCAACCCCAGCACCACATGAACAGGACACAGCAGTTGCACACCTGGCACAGGTCCATCATCCCAGCACTTAGAAGGTGGAGGCAGGAGGATCATCCTTGACTACATGATGAGTTCCAGGATAGCCTGAGATATATGGGACCATGTGGTTAACATGTGTAATCTTACATTTGGGAGGCTAAGGTAAAAAGGCCATGAGTTCAAGACCAGGCTGGGCTACACAGGGAGATCCTGTCTCGAAAAAAAAAAAAAAATAGCCATAGTAAAACTGGGAAGCAGTGGCACACACCTTTAATCCCAGCACTTGGAAGGCAGAGGCAGGTGGATCTCTGTAAGTTTGAGGCTAGCCTGGTCTACAGAGTTCCAGGAAAGGCTCCAAGAATAGCCAGGGCTATTTGTTGCAGAGAAAGCCTGTCTCAAGGGTGGGAGGGTGAACAACCCAAAACTAACATATCAGGCAGAACTGATCTTAGTTCTATAAAAATCACAAAAAAAAAACCAAAACAAAACAAAACAAAAAAAAACCCACAATAATCCTGCTAATCAAGATCTGATAGACAGGGGTAGGGCTATGAGTCAGATGGACAGAAAGCTAGCCTAGTATGCAAGATGCAAGAAGCTTTGGGTTCAATCTCCATCACCACACACACAAGGCCTGGTGGCCCATGCATGGAGGCAGGTTATTTTCAGTACATAGGAAGGTCAGGCCAGTCAGGATACCCAAGACCCTGCCTCTAAGATAAAATAAACAACACATACACAAAATATTAATAATAATAAAAATTCTGCCAGATAATCAGACATGATATGGTAGCCAGCACATGACTATAATGCCAGCTCCTGGGAGGTAGATGCAGGAGGATCAGGAATTCAAAATCAGTTTAAGCTATAGAGTTCAAAGTCAGTCTAGGTTTCAGCTAAAATAACACCCAAGCCTGTAATCGTAGCAGCTGGGAGGTGTATGGAGGAGGAACAAACAGCAAGACTTTGTTTAAAAAACAAAGGGGAAAAACGCTATACTACCAGAATGCAGCAAGAGCGTTATTCTGATGAGAAAGCATGGTAAAGACATCAAAAACCCAGGCCAACTTAACCCTGAGCCAAGTGGTTTAAAAGAGAACCAGCAAAGAAATCAGCATTTTAAAATTACTTAAAGGATGAAATATATTACAAAAACTCCACACATTCTCTTTTGGGAGTTTTTACTTCTTAGTGTAAGACCAAGGAGGAAAAAGGAAAAACAAAAAGAATTCTTACTTTGAGAAAACAGCTACCTAATAAAGTATGTATCTCATCTGCTTTTTCCAAGGTAGCACTCCAAGATTTATGTGGAGAATAAGCTACATAAAAGAAAGACTCTAGGAGAGCACATAATGGCTATGTGAAATCTGACTGTGGAGTTCCCAATAGTCAAGGCGAAGATGATAATGGAAACTGAGCAGGTGACATTCTTTTCTGTTGTTTCAAGTACCATCCTGATCTCAATTCCAATTTTTAGACCAATAACCAAGAACAGCATTGCCTTGGACTCATACTCACCCCCATTTCTTCTTCCCGTACCACATACTGGGCCACTTTAAATGAACTCAAATATTCATTCATGCCCTGCAATTCTGTGTCTTCGGTCTCATCCTGGTTGCGATCCAGCAGTCGTTCAATGGCCTTATCATCATAATGGATAACACTGCTATCTTCTCCCTCTTTGTTGTCTCCTCCTATGAAGAACCAGGGGGCCACAACCCTAAAGTCAGTTCAGGTGCTGCAGAAGAAAAACAGCTCCCAGCCAGGCTGTGGTGGTGTACGCCTTTAATCCCAACATTCGGGAGGCAGAGGCAAGCAGATCTCTGTGAATTCAAGGCCAGCCTGGTCTACAAAGTGAGTTCCAGGACACGCTCCAAAGCTACACAAAGAAACTCTATTTTGAAAAACCAAAAGAAAAAGGAAGGAAGGAAAAGAAAAAAGAAAAACCAGTTCCCTGTGGCACGATTAATAAAAAACCAGAGACAGAAATTGGGGTTCAACCTGAAGACCAGAAAAGTAATACAGTCAGACACTGGCTCTTACCTCTACTTCAGTCTGAAATGGCGATCCTGCCTTCATGGTTCTCAGAATGAGACTGAGACTGAGAACTGTCTCCTCCCGTTTTGTAATCCTCTCTAATTCTGGAATTAAGGGTATGCACCACTATCTCCTGGTTTCTATGGCAACTAGTGTGGCTACTTGGATTAAAGGTGTATGTCATTGCTGCCTGTAAGACTGGCCAGTGTAGCTGTTTTACTTTTCTGATCCTCAGGCAAACTTTAGTTATTATAATACAAATGAACTGCTACTACAGTTCCCATGGGACCCTTGCTATCAAAAGTACTTCTCTACCCTCTAGAAAGCCAAGTTCCACTTAAAATTTAAGATCCTGATCAGCTCACCTCCATCTGTGGCTTCATCCTTGAATAGTTCCTCAGTGCCAAATTTGAGGATGTCATCAAGCTCCTGTTTGGACATTGAGCCAGTCTTGGAGCCTAGCCCAGGCCGCACCACTAAATGTGTCAGCATCATCTTCTTCTTTGCCACCTGCGTGATGCGCTCCTCCACTGAAGCACGAGTCACAAAGCGGTAGATCATCACCTTCTTATTTTGCCCAATACGGTGGGCTCTACTAAAGGCCTGGATTTGATCAAACAAAACCAGCAATCTTATGTCCTACCGTCTTTCACAGAATTCAGAAACGATACTAGTCAGAAGCTGAAGCTAGTCTTCACATAACATTTCTTTTTGCACCTCTCCCTCCGGATACCACACATCACCCAAAAGAGGACTATAACTAATCCCAATTCTCAGATAATGACATTCAAAAAAAAAAAAAAAAAAGGAAAAAAAAAGAAACTAAGAAAAAAGTCAAAGTCAAGTATTAAATTTCAAATAACAGAACATTTCCTGGAGGGTAGGTAAGGGCTGCTGGGACCTCCTAGAGTTTCTCTACTCACCTGAATGTCATTATGGGGGTTCCAGTCAGAATCATATATGATAACTGTGTCAGCAGTGGCCAGATTGATCCCAAGGCCTCCAGCTCGAGTGGAGAGCAAGAAGCAGAACTGTTGAGCACCCGGTGCTAAGAAACAGAAAACACTATGAGTTCTCTCCTGAATTACAACAAATAAGTAGAGAAGGAAGGTAAGAAAAAGCCTGTAAAAAACACCAAACGATTGTCATAAACAAGGTACCCTGAAGGATACTGAAATCAGCATCAAAATCTATAGTCAAAATGACATTAGCATAAAAATTATCTGCTGTAATTTATTTATAATCAGCTGGAAAGGAGTAACACCATACAACAGGGCTCACACAGGAGATTTACTGGAAGAGGAGTGAGAAGAGACAGAGAGGAGGCAGAGAAGGGAGCAAAGAAGAAATAACTGACCAGAAATCCAAGCACTAATATCATAAAGGAAGGGGTGGGGGATGAAAAGTCAGTTAAGAGGTTTCCTATCTAACCATGGTGTAAAGAGTAGGATCTAGGGGCTGGAGAGATGGCTCAGTGGTTAAGAGCACTGACTGCTCTTCCAGAGGTCCTGAGTTCAATTCCCAGCAACCACATGGTGGCTCACAGCCATCTGTAATGAGATCTGGTGCCCTCTTCTGGTCTGTAGGCATACATGCAGACAGAATACTGTATATTTAATAAATAAATAAATCTTTAAAAAAAAAAAAAAAAGAGTAGGATCTACCCTTGGATCTCAGTGTGCACCTGGGACTGGATCCTCAAACAGAAAAAGAACATTAAGAGAAAAACTGGTGACACTCAGGATCTATAGTTCTTTGACAGTATTACTCAATGTATAGATTACAGTTAAGTGTCACCATACTTTAAGTAGTGCTGGGAATGGAATCCAGGGCCTCATGAAGGTTAGGCAAACATTCTAACAATTGAGTTACATCCCCAAACAGCCCCTCCCACCTCTGTTTTGTGTGCATTTGTGTGCCAGTATATGTGAGTGTACTCTTCAGCACCTACATAGAGGTCAGAGGACAAAGCTAGTTGTCCCCTTCCACTATGTGACTCCTAGACATAGAAACTCAGGTAAACAAGCTTGGCACCTTTATCTACTGAATCATCTCACTGGCCTTTTATAAAAGTATTTTTAAATTACACTTATTTTGTATATATACATGCATGTGCACATATGTATAGTCAGAGGACATCTTGCAGAAGTTGGTTCTTTCTACCATGGGGTACCAGGATAGAAATCAGAGAGACATGCTTGGTAGCAAGTACCTTCGCCTGCTAGCCATCTCACTGGCCCTTTTCCCCCACTTCTAGACAGGGCTTATATACTACATGTAGCCCAGATATCCTTGAATTATTTTTAAATATTTTTACTATTATTTATTTATTTATATACTTGTTTGTTTACTTTTGGTTTTTGAGACAAGATTTCTCTGTAGCTTTGCAGCCTGTCCTAGAACTAGCACTCGTAGACCAGGTTGGCCTCGAACTGCCTGTCCAGATCTGCCTGTCTCTGCCTCCTGAGTACTAGGATTAAAGGGTGCACCACCATTGCCCAGCTATTTTTTTATATACATGTTTTCCCTTTGTATGTCTGTGTACAGCATATGTGCACTGCTTGGAGAAACCACAAAAGGATGCTGAATGCCCCGAAACTGGAGTTAGAGAGTTGTGAGCTGCCACATGGGTGCTGAGAAATCAAACCCAGGTCTTCTGGAAGAACAGCCAATGCTCTTTATCAAGTGCTGAGATTACATGCATATGCCACCAAGCACTGGAAGTTGTTATTATTAAGAGCAGCAGGTTAATTCTGTATTGTTTTATAACTTTTAAGTCTAAAATATTTTAAATAACCAGGACAGCCAAAGACCCTGTCTCAAAAAATAAAAATTAAAGTTTGGGAAAGGGGTAGTTGCATCTACTGTGATAGACAAGTCTACCACATATTTGAGCTTCAACAAATCTGACCCTTGGGGCTAGAGATAAAGAGTACTCTCTGCTCTCACAGAGGACCTAGGTTCAGTTCTTATCAGGTAGCTCATAACTCCAGACACCTCTTCAGGCACCTGTACATACACACTACACATACAGACAAGTAGGTACATAAACATATACATAAATAAAAATAAATTGAAAAATAAAACTAATCTATCCCTTCATTCAGTCTTGGGATATAATTAATAGAGAAAAGACTCCAAGGGGAAGGTAAGAAAATAGAGCTAATCCAATTCTTTCTTCAAAAGCTTTCCTCCTCCATATCAATTGACCAAGACCCAAAAGAACTACTGAGAAAACAGGTGCACAAGAATAAGCTGGCTCCACAGTTAGAAGAACTGGCTGTTCTCCCAGAGGATCTGGGTTCAATCCCAGCATCCACATGGCAGTTCACAAACAGCTATTAACTCCAGTTCAAGGGGATCCAATGCCTTCTTCTGGCCTCTACAGGTTCTACATACCTGTGGTACACAGAAACACATGCAGATAAAACACCCACACACAAAATAAAATCTTAAAAAGGCCAGTGAGATGGCTCAGCAGGCAAAGATGCTTTGATATCTGTGTTCAATTCCAAGGACTCATATGGTAGAAGGGGAGAAGCAATTCCTGTAAGTTTTCCTGTACTCCCACATCTGTGCCATGGTACACAAGTGTGCAGACGCAGTTGTAAGCGCACATGCATGCATGTACACATTACAGAAAATAAAGTGATCACTCCAGAGATACAAGAAAAATGATTGAGACTGGAGGGTACATGCCTTTAATCCTAGCACTTAGTTAAAGGCAGGTTTATCTCTGCATTTGAGTCCAGCCTGGTCTACAGAGTTTCAGACCAGCAAAGGATACATAGTAAGACTCTGTTGCTCTTACAGAGAGAGGACTTGGGTTCAATTCCCAGCACCGAGATGGTAGCTCACAACTGTCTGTAACTCCAGTACCTAGGCACACACATGGTGTACATACTTACATGCAGGCAAAACACTCACACACAAAAAGTAATCTCTGTTGTTTTTGGAGGAGGTTCTGAGAGAAAGGATTTCGACATAATCTACCTGTTTTGAAACTATGTAAACCACCTGGCCTGGTACTCAAGAGATCTGCCTCCCGGGTGCTGGAATTAAAGGCATGTGCCACCACCACTCAGCAAACATATATGGTGGCACATGCCTTTATTCCCAGCACTTGGGAGGCAGAGGCAGGCAGATCTCTGTGAGGTCAAGGCCAGCCTGGTCTACAAGAGCTAGTTTCAGTACAGGCTCCAAAGCTACAGAGAAACCCTGTCTCAAAAAGCCAAAAAAAAAAGAAAGAAAGAAAGAAAGAAAAAGAAAAAGAAAGAAGAAAGTTAGGAAGAAAAGAAGAAGGGAGGCGAAGAAAAAGAAGAAAATAGTTGCTTGGAAATAAGCCATTCCTCTCTTACCATTGAAGCGATCAATCGCCTCCTGACGCATATTCCCAGTGATCCCACCATCAATGCGTTCATATTTATAACCTTCATGTTCTAAAAAATCCTCTAACAAGTCCAACATCTTGGTCATCTGTAAAAGGAACAGCTGAATTAATTATAGAGCTGGTAGGTGATAATCCCTCTTCTCAGTCACTAGGGCTGTCCCACCACTGTCTCTGCACTTCTAGTTGGGCCCACATACCTGGGAAAAGATGAGTACACGATGCCCTCCCTCCTTAAGGTTCTTAAGCATCTTCTGTAGCAGCAACAATTTCCCAGACGCTCTGATTAGGGCACTACCATCATACATGCCATTAGGCATCTTAGGGGCTTCCTGATGATAGAAGCAAAGGAAAGTACATTGAAAGAAAGCTCACAAGGAGGAGTTAGCAATCGAGGGAAAACAAAGAGGTGGTTCATCTTACCATTGCCGCCACAGGGAAGAGGTAAGGGTGGTTGCAGCACTTCTTAAGATCCATTACCACATTCAGTAAGGACACCTGGTTGCCACCACCTCGAGCATTAAGTGCTTCAAAATTCCGCGTGAGAATATACTTGTAGTACTTTCTATATGAACAAGACGCAAGGACAGGTTGGACTCAAGGCTTTAAATGACTGCTGCAACCCAACAGCCTGAGCTCATCTTTCAGCACTCCTCCCTGTGGGGCTAAGTAACAAGCACTAGCCACACCATCATCATGTTAGACACAGGAAGGTATAACTAAGAACTACAAATGCCAGCTCCCAGGAATCAGGTTTCTTCAGGCCCTGCTTGCTCCTGTCACCAGATGCCTAGAAGCTACATGGGAGAAACCCTTGGCAAAATGGCAGCGTCTAACTGGATTACAAGACTGAATTTGGGCTTCCACACTTCACACTCACTTCTGCATAGGGCTCAGCTCCACGCGCACAATCAGTTCTGTCTTGGATGGCATATTCTTGAATACATCAGCTTTGAGCCGCCGCAACATGTGAGGCCCCAGCATGTCATGTAGTTTTTTAATCTGGTCCTCTTTAGCAATGTCAGCAAACTCCTCCAAGAAGCCTTCCAAATTGCTTCAGAAAAAGAAAAAAAAATAGTTATCGGTGAGAGAGAAACGAAGAAATGAAAATAATAGAGGAGATGGGCACCAAGAAGAATTGAAGCAGAACCATGGACTGACTATGATAAACACACTTACTGGAATCTCTCAGGGGTGAGAAAGTTGAGCAGATGAAACAATTCCTCCAGATTGTTTTGTAATGGAGTCCCAGTTAGCAACAGCTTGTGCTGTAGCGAGTAACCATTCAAAACTCGGAAGAACTGGTGAAGAGAGATGAAATCAAGAAATCAGGGTACCAATATACCTCGACAAAATCCCAAGCTGTCTTACTGTTCAGTGAAATGAGTCAGCCCACGGCCAGCCACAATCTTAAAGGCCTGGCCACAGAAGTGCTACCACAGGTAAGGAAGGAAACAAAGACCATTTTTCCTTTCTTCTTTACTTAGGTTTTGTTCAAAGAGATGATGCTCCCAAAGACTAAATCTGGAGACTATCACCTCCCTACCTACTTACCTTAGATTGATTATTCTTCAGACGATGGGCTTCATCCACAATGAGGCAGGCCCAATCAATAGAACCTAAGATGGCCATATCAATGGTGATCAATTCATACGAGGTCAATAAAACATGAAATTTCACAGATGCTTCTTTCTGCAAAAGATGAGTTGGTTATTCATTACTGTCCACTCCTTCAGTGTCAGCACATCCAGGGACAGGTGAGCTTTCCCTGGTCCCAGAGCTATTGTTTTTTGCCTTACTCAGAGATCAGGTGAGGCAGCAAACTAAGCCCAAAGCACTGAATCCCTCTCACACACTACCCTCTTCCTCCCCCACTGAAATACCTTCATTCGGGAGGCCTTCTTGCCACCACGAATGGCATTGTCTTCAAAGGAAAACTCATTCTCCCTGATGATAGCACGGCTGTCCTTGTCACCCACATAGGTTACCACATACATATCAGGAGCCCACATCTCAAACTCTCGCTCCCAGTTGATGATGGTAGAAAGAGGAGCACTAACTAAGAAGGGGCCTTTGGAATGACCCTAGGAGGAAGAAAGCAGGCAGAATCAGAACTAAGAGAACCATCATCCTAAACCCCAGACTCACACCTCTCCCTGACCCTCAGTGAAACTGAGGCCTAACACCTGCACCACTGCCCCCACCCATCATTCTCATTACAAAAGATATCTGATCCTCTTTTCCAAAAAGCAACGGCTCACCTTGACCTTTAAAGTCACACTCTTCCACCAAGACTTTCCCTACCACTAAGTCCAACCACAATTCTGTTTACCTCAAAACGCATGCATTCCCCATTCCCCAGGACAGCAGATATACTAAGTCTACCATGGCTCCATTCCCATAATATTTCCACCATAGGATCTAGAGAGATGGTTCACTGGTTAAGAATACTGGCTGCTCTTGCAGAGGACCCCTGTTCAGATCCCAGGACCCACATGATGGCTCACAGTCTGTAACTCCAGCTTTAAGAGATCTGACAATCCTCTTCTGGCCTCCACAGGCACTGCACACAGGTGGTGTACAGACATGAATGAGTGAAATGAAATTCATGCCCTGGCAATGCTGAACTTGTCCATATTGGGTTTCATGGTCTAAGTTGATAAGGGCGACTGACCAGGTCTCTTCCTCAAGAGGGCACCAGATCTCATTACAGATGGTTGTAAGCCATCATGTTGTTGCTGGGAATTGAACTCAGGACCTTTGGAAGAGCAGGCAGTGCTCTTAACTGCTGAGCCATCTCTCCAGCACAGATATACTAAAGGTACAACACCCACGCAAATAAAATTTTTTTTAAAAAATGTTAAGGAAAAAATTTTCCATTGCAGACCTATATCTTCTTATCCCTGAGCAGTGTTCAAAGTCAGACTCCCTTCTTCCCTTCCTCTCTCTCCTCAAAGTACAAGAAAAGAATACAGCCACAAAATCCCCACACTAAAAACTAACATCTCTGCTGTCCTCACCTCCTTGTAGAGGGAGTAGAGAAAGACTGCTGTCTGCACAGTCTTCCCAAGGCCCATCTCATCAGCCAAGATGGTATCAGTGCCCTGAGCCCATGAGAAGCGGAGCCAATTTAAGCCTTCCATTTGGTAGGGGTGCAGGGTTCCACCTGTGGCATCCAGGTACTCCGGCTGTCGCTCATACTTCACTGTCGGCTGCAGGACGAGAGAGAAGACAAGAGCTGGTAAAGAATTCCCTTTTTCCCATAAGACAGCAGCTACTTCCTCCTTTACATGGCCTCACTAGATATTTTTTCCCCAAGAGCTAAAAGAAAAACAACAACAGCAACAAAAACCCTTAATGAAGCCAGGCATGGTAGCACCTGCCTGTACTCTAGTACTTCGGAGGCTGAGACATAAGAACTGGGTTCAAGCCAAATGGTGGTGGCGCTTGCCTTTAAATCCCAGCACTCAGAAGGCAGAGGTAGGCGGATCTCTGTCAGTTGAAGGCCAGCCTGGTCTGCCAGAGCTAGTACCAGGACAGGCTCCAAAGCTACAGAGAAACCCTGTCTCAATAATAATAAGAATTTTTTTAAATTTTGAAAAATCGCCGGGCGGTGGTGGCGCACACCTTTAATCCCAGCACTCAAGAGGCAGAGGTAGGCGGATCTCTGTCAGTTAGAGTCCAGCCTGGTCTACAAGAGCTAGTTCCAGGACAGTCTCCAAAGCTACAGAGAAACCCTGTCTTGAAAAACAAAAACTAACAACAAAAATTAAATATACAGTTTTTT
>NW_004949099.1:37992290-37998392 GCF_000317375.1 Microtus ochrogaster | reverse complement strand
AAAAAAAAAAAAAAAAAAAAAGACTGAGTTCAATATGAAAAGCAGGGCTGGAGATATGGTGAGCAGTTAAAAGCACTGGTTGCTCCTCCAGGACCCGGGTTCAATTCCCAGCACCCACATGGCAGCTCACAACTGTAATTCCAAGATCTGACACCCTCACACAGACTTACATGCAGGCCAAACACCAATACTATTAAAAGAATAAATTACTAAAAAATACTAGTATCAAAAACTCACTACCCATACACTAATTCCATTAGATCTGCCAGATAAGTAGGTGTAATGGCTGTACACATCAGCAATCAAAGAACTTGGAAGGTGGAAACAGGAAGATCAGGAGTTCAAGGCCAGCCTCAGCTATAAGAGACCCTGCCTTTCTCAAATAAATAAACCCTTGTGTATAAGATCACTCCCTAGATAATATTTGCCCTCACACACAAGATCCCTTTTGTGGGTTTTTTTTTCTGATGGTGAAGAAAGAAATCCCAGCGTATTCTGGTTTATAGAGCTGTGCAGAGGCAGGATATGAAGCCTCTAGAACACCAGAGCTAGAGCCATCTGCAGACCATGAGACTATAGCTGGCAAGACTTCTGCCACCCAACAAATGATGCCCTTCCTCTTCCACCCCAACTCACATCAACAGTTGGAGTCTCCGGAGGCCTCTCCAGTTTCCGAAGCTTTACCTTCTTGAGCTTCTTTCCCGGCCGTCCTTCCTCACCCCTCATTAACTCCCTGGGAATGAGAACATACCACAGCTGCCTAGGGGTCCTTGAAGGAGAGGAGCTCTACTCTTCTCTCTAATCACCTACCTGTGATTCCAGTAGCTCTGCTTGAACAGGTCATAGTCCTGTATCTCCACATCCTCACTCTCCCAAGATGCCTGGTCATAGGGTAAGTCTCGCCATTTGATTAAGTAATGAACATGGCCCTTCTTGTCCACACTACAAGGTCAATAAAGAAAAACTCCTCAGAGCCAGAAAGCAACTTTCCTCACCTCTTCAGTCAGCTCTTAAAACACTGGCAAAATCATTCTAAATGTGTAGAATCTACAGGTCCTCGGAGCCTCAATGATATCTGTCTTTGTACCACTAATCTCTAATTTATACTCTCCCTATAGGCCAAATTCCAGGACTCAGTCACTGAATTATAGAATGTCTCCTGAGCTTAAGTCAGAGGCAATGTCCACTCTTAACCCCTTTAGTAAGAGCCACTCCTCCATGGGCACACTACCTCCGTGGAGCCAAAGTAGTACCTGTGGTTGAGGATTCGGTGGATCATCATCCATTCTGGTTTTATTCCATAGCGATAGAAGCGCTCTTCCATCTCTGCAAACTTAGGGTCCTTGTTCTTTCGCTTTCGGCTCTTTTCTTCATCTCCACCAAAGTCCCCAGAAGGTGGCTCATCCATATCATTCTTCCGCTGATAGTTTCGGAACATCACCTGACAGTGCAGCTCCAGCTGGGAGCAGAAAGAGAAAGTAAACCATCCTGCATCTCTATCTAGTCTCCTATTAAAAGGCTGTTTTCTCACTACTTCTGCAGTGTCACCCCACATGGACAGCCTGTCCCAGGCTTACCTGCAGTTCTGATACCCAGGAACAGTGCCAATAAGACATGCCTTGCCATTTCACAAAGAACTGCCTCTCTGGCCGCCCCTCCAAAGGTTTGGGAGAGGGAGTATTAGGATCAGCATCTGGAGGCCGAGGCACTGGAGTGGGAGATGGTGGCTGGCCCCACTTCCAAATTAGGATCTTCTGCACTTTGCCCTTAAGAGCTGGACACTGAAAAAGAGACCATTTTATCTCACTTTAAAACCACAGAGAGATATATGAAATTCCCCAAGAATTAATAAACATTAATGTTTATGGGTGGATGGGTAAGAGCACTTGCTGCACAAGCCATGAGAACATGAGTTCAAATGGCCAGCATTTGGAGAGATTATACTTGCTGGTCTTCCAGAGGAACCAGATTTGATTCCCAGCATTCACATGTGGCTAACAATCACTTGTAACTTCAGTTCCAGGGGATCTGACGCCCTCTTCTGTCACATGACATACACACACACACACACACACACACACACACACACACAGCAAAACGCCCATCATAAACAAGTCACCAGCACCCACATCGAAAGCCATACATAGTCATGCACTCCAGTACCAGGGGAACAGAGACAGAAGGATCCCAGGAGCTTGGTGGCTGCCAGCTAGGTTTACCAAGATTCTTTTCAAAGGAATAAGTGGAATAATAGAGTAGAACACTACAGCTCTCCTGACCAGCAGAGGCCTGGATCCCTACACACACACACACACACACACACACACACACACACACACACACACACACACACACTGACTTTTTTTTTCTTTTCAGATAATTCTTAACTGTAGAGCCCTAGCTGGCCTCAAAATCAATATATAGACCAGACTGACCTTAAACTCAAGAGTTCTGACTAAAAAAAAAAAAAAAAAAAGCCAAAAAGAGTTCTGACTGTCTCTGCTACAATTAAAAGACTGTACCATTACACCCAGAAAATAAAAATTAAAAACTATAGGAAGTCTGGTGACCTAAGTCCTTTATACCAGCACTGGGAAGGCAGAGGTAGGTAGATCTCTGTTCATTGAAGATTAGTCTATCTGTTTTACAGTGGGCTTCAGGTCAGCCATGGCTATAAAGTGGGACCCTAACCAAAAAACTTTCTAAATAATTAAAAACAATCCCAGCACTCGGGAGGCAGAGGCAGGTGGATCTCTGTGAGTTCGAGACCAGCCTGGTCTACAGAGCTAGATCCAGGACAGGCTCCAAAGCCACAGAGAAACCCTGTCTCGAAAAACAAAACAAAACAAAACAAAAAAAAATTAAAAACAAATTAGCAGTCAATCCCACAACTTTAATCTTGTCAATAAGTCATTAAGACCTCATGTCAAATAAACTCTAAACCCATGACCCTCCATAGGTAAAAAAGTCTAGAATTTTCTCTCCCTTTCTGGATATCACAGAGCCTTAAAAATAAACAAACAAACAAGCAAATAAATAATAAAAAGCCAAGGGCCTGGTGGTGACAGCTTATGCCTTTAACCCTAGCACTTGAGGGGAAGAGGCAGGCCAATTTTTAAATTCAAGGCCAGCCTGGTTTACAGAATGAGTTCCAGGATAGCCAGGGCTGTTACAAAGAGAAACCTTGTCTCAAAAAAACAAAAACAGGGGCTGGAGAGATGGCTCAGTGGTTAAGAGCATTGCCTGCTCTTCCAAAGGTTCTGAGTTCAATTCCCAGCATCCACATGGTGGCTCACAACCATCTGTAATGGGGTCTGGTGCCCTCTTCTGGCCTGCAGGCATACATTCAGACAGAATATTGTATACATAATAAATAAATAAATATTTAAAAAACAAAAAACAAACAAAAACAAAAAAACCCAAAACCAACCAAACAAAAAAAAGGCCAAGAAACCATACTTTAAACAATAACCCAGAATAGCTGGGCAGAGAAAAGTCACAGAACTAGAGTCAAGCAATTCTCCATCTTAAGCAACCTAAATGCAGTAAATGGGCTCTAGAAAAGTCTATGTCATCAAGAATTGAGACATTAGGACTGAAATGAAGCTAGGCATAGTAATCTGAGCTTTACTCCTGATACTCAGGAAGATGAGGTAGGACAGTATGAGTTCAAGGCCAGCTTGGGATACATAATGAGGTCCTTGTCTCAAAAATAAAAGTTTAACGTAGCACTTGTGTACCAGAGCCAAGTTATGGGGCCAAACTAGGCTCTCATCAACAGAAGAATGAAGAAAATGTAGCATCATTTATACAATGCCATTCTTTAAGCTATAAAGAATAAAGTTATGTCATTTACAGGAAAATGGGTAAAAATGGCAATCATATAGTCAAATTAAGTCAGTCTTAGAAAAACAAGTTTTCGCTGGGAGGTGGTGGTGCACGCCTTTAATCCCAGCACTCGGGAGGCAGAGGCAGGCGGATCTCTGTGAGTTCGAGACCAGCCTGGTCTGCAAGAGCTAGTTCCAAGACAGGCTCCAAAATGAGAGAGAAACCCTGTCTTGAAAAACCAAAAGAAAAAAAAGAAAAACAAGTTTTCTCTAATCTTTGAGTCCTAAACTTAGAGGTACATAAAATCCTGTATGTACAGAGGACACAACAGTAGACACAATCCTATTAAAGAGGAACAAAGGACTACAGAGAGCAAACCCTTGTGAGATATATGATACTGCTCCCACATCCCACCTTCACTGAAGTCACTTACAGTACAACGGGGACAGAGCCATTCGCCATTTGGGATCTCTGGCAGTGGGGGGTTCAGGCAGTGGATATGGTAGGAAGAAGGGCAGGTGTCACAGCATAGCAGCTCCCCGCCATCTTTGCAGACTCGACAGAACTCCATATGGTGGTCATCTTCCTCTTCTGGGTCTCCTCCAACTTCCTCAAGAATCTCCTCACCCTCAGAATTGTCCTCTTTAGCTTCCCATTGGATGCCCTCCTTCTCCTGCAATAAAAAACCAGAGATCAGATTATTACCACCCCCACCCCCTCCCCAAGCCAGAACCTACTCCATTGTTCCTTTAGATGTTTCCCAAAGGCAAGGGCATTGCCATTTCTATTTCTACTTAGGCTTAAAGAAGCTTATCACCCCACCCTTCTCCTTAGGGGTACCCAGGGACCACAGCAGCCAGGTACTCACACAATGTGGGCAGCTCCACTTGCCCTCGGGGGCCTTCTCCATGTCTGGGTCCAGGCACACCATATGGTAGGCTCGGGGGCAGGTATCACACAGGATGATCTCACCACCTTGCTGGCACACCTCGCAATAGTCCTGGTGGTCTGTCTCATAACCATCCACAGCAGTCACCTCCTCCTCGCCTGGGCAAGGAAGAGGGAAAGCCCAATTATTAGAACAAAACCACCTCCCCCCAACCCTGATCTCCTAAGGGAGATTCTTCCATGGCCATTCATTCCCACCTTGTCCCATCACACATAAGTACAGAAAAGAAACACACCTTTCTTTTTCTTTTTAGTGGTCCGGAGTTTCTTGCGGCTCCGACTACTGCGGCTGGTAGAACCATCCGAAACAGAGTAGCTATTGATGCTGGCATCATCGAAGTCAGATTCCACATCTAAATCATCATCCTCACTCTGAAAAAAATGAGAAAAGAATAAAGTTAAAAGTCCAAGCCCAGGAAAGAATGGAAAGAACCCCAGCAAGAACTGTACAGAAGGAGCCTAGTCACACCTGTCTAAGGCAGTAAACCCCCCATTCTTACGTACCAGACAGAAAGCAACATCCTTTCCACCACACAACTCCCTCCTTCCCCAGTGGGATGAATCAGGTGCTCACCGAAGATCTCTTACGCTTGGAGCCGAAACCTCCCAACTTGATTTTCAGAGGAGCTACCTTCTTGGGTTTAGGCTTCTTGGCATCAGGCACTCGAGGGCTGCCTTTGGGCTTCCTCCGAGCGTTAGGACCTACAGTCAAGATACAGCCAAATGTGCATCGTAAGGCAAGTGATGGGAGAACAAAGTCTTCACCTAAGCTTGCTCTACTCTACCTTATCTTCTAATCTGAGGCTTACTCCTGCCTCTTGCCGCCTACCTTAGGGGCAATACAGCATTCCTATGCTGTCTTTTGTTTCCCAAGCCCACCCTGGACTCTTCATTAAATTCCTTTTCACCTTTGCCCTCCTTGGTCTTGGCCTTGCGAATAGGCACCTCCACAGGCGGAGGGGGAGGTGCAACTTCAGTAGCCGTCACCATGCTTTCCACCACAGCCACAGCTGCTGCAGCTGCAGCAGCCACTGAAGCTCCAGAGCTGCCTTTGAAGGGGTTGTTGGTACTGAACTCCCTCCACTTTGCACCCAAGACCATCATCATCTTGGAGACAGCAATCTTGGGATTTTTAGCAGCAATTAGGGGTCTGGTAAAGAAATGAACAAGAATAAGATGGACAAGAGTAAGAAAGATGGCCATGTATAAAAATAAAAGAGAAAAGGAAACAAAAAGAGCCAGGCGGTGGTGGCGCACGCCTTTAATCCCAGCACTCGGGAGGCAGAGGCAGGCGGATCTCTGTGAGTTCGAGACCAGCCTGGTCTA
>NW_004949099.1:37987631-37992190 GCF_000317375.1 Microtus ochrogaster | reverse complement strand
AAAAAAAAAAAAAAAAAAGAAATTCTAAAAGGAATCTTCTCCCTTTCCATTCCCTAAGAACCTCCTGACTTACCGGACAAACTGGCTGAAGGCCTTGTAGTTGGTGAGGGTACGGTAATCTTCCTCTGAGAAAACATGGTCAATGTCTTCCATGCCCCAGTCTTCCAAAAGCTGGGCAGATGATTTAGGTTCCTGCAGAGAGAACACAGTCAAGGACCTGCCTCCTACTACTGTCCACACTTGCTAAGAGAATGTGAGTTGAAACTATGGCTTGCAAGAGCAGGGTAAAAGAGGGCTAGGATGAAATAATCACAACTATATGGAGGGATTGTGTTCTGAGGGCAGGATCTGGGAACAAGGGACAGGCACTAGCAGGAAAGAGGACAGGACAGCAGTCTTGGCACCTTTGAGTCATCATCATCATCCTCTTCTTCTTCCTCCTCCTTCCGCTTGGACTTGCTCTTCTTTTCTTTCTTAGGTCCGAGCTTCTTCTTCTTCTTCTTGCCAGGAGTGTAGTCGCTGCCCTCACTGTCTGATCGCAGAGCCACCTCCTCCTCCTCCTCCACAAACTCTGGCCCTTCCCCAGAGCTGTCCCCCAGCTGCCGGCATAAGAGTAAACGCTGGAGCAAGGAAGGGGAGAGGGAGACAGACACACATGCTACACACATGCTGACCTCAGGACAGTCCTGCAGCTCATCCCAGAACCTGACCCACAGCTCCAGAAGGAGAAACACCCTCAGGCCCACAACGGCTCTTGGAGTACCTCCTTCTTCCTTCCTCTCACTCCCCAGAACACTCAGTCACCCACTTACCTCCTTCTTTTGGCGTTTGCTCTTAGGGATTTTAGGGTCTCGAGGTTTCTTAGGCTTTTTCTTCTTCTTAAGCTTTGGAGTCTCTGCTTCTGACAAATCTTCTTCTGGGTCTTCTTCATTTTCTACATGCATTTGGCAAAGTGGGGCAGATGGGGAAAAGAGCAACAGCAGAAGGTTAAGGATCTAATTCAGAGGGTTAGACTGTCTCTGCCCATTTCTCATCCCAGACTCTCCTAAAGAAAACTACTACACTACACAGAAGGGAGCTGACAGCCAGCACAGAGACAGACAGAGAGAGCTGGCTAGCCCTGAAACAAACCTGCCAGGCTAGAGCAGGCCCACTTCGGCAGCTGTCCAGGCCCCTACCTCCTCTCCTCAACACAGAACTGCCTACAGAACTGGATCCAGGTCTCCCACAGTGGCCAAACGGCCCATACAACAGAGGCAAGGGAAGACTAACCAGAGGCACTGAACACAAACTCAGTTCTCACCACATCACCCCAGATCAAATACCAGGTTCAGGGTCTGAGAAATCACACCCTTACCAAACCCCTTTGAGATTATCACTGCTCAGAACCACCAGAATCTCCCCAGTCCAGATTCAGTTTCCAGTTCAACTTCATACCCATTCCCAGTTTCCTTTCTCCATCTCTAGTTCTACTGTTTCTTTCCAGCTTTCTCCTGGGTCAGGAGATTCTTCTCCCTAGGGGCCCCGGAATCAGCCCAGCTGTCACCATCTCCCCTTCCCAACCCCCCTCCCATCTGGCTCCACCTCCTTCCCTGGCTAGAAGCACACACAAAGCCTGGGTAACACAGGGGCTCCTGGGCAAGGATAGGTAGAAAGGGGCACAGAGGGAGACGGCTAGGAGGTAGCATTCTTTCTACCAGACATATACACCAGCTACCAGTTCCCTCCTCCCTCTTTTCGCTCTCTTCCCAAGCCCCCCCCCCCGCCCAAGAAGGGGGGAGTAGGAAAGAGAGGAGAGAGAAGGGAGTGCCTCACCCACTGAAGAGAAGGAAAATGGCTCCTGACCGCAGAAGCCAGCCCAGGGCACCTAGTGCCAACATAGGACAGACAGGAAGTGGCTGGGAGGGGGTGGAGCTGACAGAAGTACACAGAGCAAAGAGTACCCTCAAAGAAAACTTTTCAAATTATTACCTGGCCCAAGGTTCAAAGCCAATGATCTCTAATACCTACTCAAGCACGGCACAGTTTGTAAGTGTTCACCCTAAAGCTCCAGGCAAGCAAACCAAGACAGCATGAAGAGGGATACTATTTGAAGGACTGTACTCAATCTTAATTTTTTTTAAGACATTACAACTAAGAAATAACAACGACTCAGTGGAGGCTATCAAGCTATAGGACCTTTTTCCCTTGAAGGTACCTAAAAGCTTTAGCCTGAGGAATGAAGCCTACAACCAGTCTCAAAGTTCAGATCCCCAACAAAAATCCTATCCAATATATGGAAATCATGTTCAGAGCCCAAAAAAGTAGTAGGACCAAGAGAACAGCGGCAAAAAAAAAAAAAAAAAGTTCCCTTTAATCCCACACATGCTCTTAGCTCATGAGCCCCAGAAGTAGCCCTAAAATGATCCTGGCTCTTCCCTTCTGGAGTAAAGCAGCACAAGCCTCTGGTGTGCACTCATCCCAGGGTCAAGCCCGCTTAGAAGGTCCCTCTCACTCTCCAATCATTGTCTCGAGGCTCCTCCCCCATAACCCTCTATCAGCCACACTTCCCTTCTTCATCTTTGCCTGTAGAGAAGGGAGACAGGGACAAATTCATGGAAGCTGAGCAGATACCTTTCCATCCATACACACCCTCAAACTCCTCAGGAAATTCATGGAAGCTGAGCAGATACCTTTCCATCCATACACAACCCTCAAACTCCTCAGGCAAATCACACGCCGAAATGAAAAGCAACATGCTGTGTGAGATTGAGGGAGATTTGGGAAAGGGGCAGATTGGGTGTGTCAAGTGGAAAAACTGGGTCATGCTACATATTGGGGCAGAGTTCACACTGAGAGCCTGCAGCGCTCACACTAGACTTGGGAGGGAGGCCCTAGACCAGTGGGATAACAAAAGACTAATTTGGGGACCAACACTGGTGGGATAGCACTACTCATCTCGCCCTCACAAAGAATAGGCCTCCTCCTTCCCACCACCACCCCAGAAAGACGCAGAAATGTGCAGCCTTATGCCTCAGCGATGTGATGCAAATCTAAGTCTCTTATCCCAGTGGCCAAAGATGTGAAGACTATCAGCTCTTGCTGAGAGTGGTGGCACACGCCTTTAATCCCAACACTCAGCAGGCAGAGGCAGGCGATCTCTGTGAGTTCCAGGACAGGCTCCAAAGCTACAGGGAAACCCTGTCTCAAAAGATTAAAAGCAAACAAACAAACAAAAAACAGCTCTCTTAAATGGTCTCAGACTGAAGTGAAGAATTCTAAGTTAGAAAATGTCAAATTTGCTGGGCAGTGGTGGCAAACACCTTTAATCTCAGTACTCGTGAGGCAGAGACAGGTTGATCTCTTTGAGTTTGAGGCCAGCCCAACCTACAAAGTTAATTCCAGGACAGCCAGAGCTACACATAGTGAGACCCTGTCTTAAAAGAAAAAAAAAAAAAGGAAAAGGCAAATTTGAAAAGCATTTCTTCTGGAAACCTCAAATTCCAGTTGGATCTAAGGAAAAGGCACAAGTGGAAACCATGTCATAAAAAAACAAAAACAGGCCAGACTGTGGTGGTGAATGTCTTTAATCCCAGCACTTGGGAGGCAGGGGCAGGTGGATCTCTGAGAGTTCGAGACCAGCCTGGTCTACAGAGATGATGTCAGGACTATTACACTGAGAAAATCAGAAACAACGACAACAAAAAAACAGGACCACCAGACTCGAGAATGATGCAGCTGTGTGTATAAAGAAATGGTACTAGTGGGAAGAGGCTTGCTTTTTTTTTTAATTTAAATTTTAATTTTTTAAGTGAACAGAGAGTCAAATAAAACAATAGGTATCTTAACTAAGGGGCTCTGAATAAGGAGACAAGTGGAAGACATCCACTTAAAAGCATGACATCAACCATCACTTGAGGACAGGCACTCAGGCAGGCTAGTTATAACTATACGGGTTTGGCCAGTCTAGGGAGCCACCCCAAAACACTGATAGTGCAAACCCTAACACACCCACACAAACACCTCACACCACAAAGCCAGACCCCAAACTACCTCAGAGTGACCGAAGCCTCTGGGGAACAGGCCAGGGTCCACACCAGGGAAAAGGAGTCCCTTCTCTCTGCCTCTCCTCACTAGTTTACTGCATTCTCCCTTAACCCTCCCCACCCTTTCCCCACTTAAAAAATTCCAATAATCTGCCTAGCTCAAAGTTCTCTAGATCCGATAAGGAGCGAGATTCAAACTTCACACTCTTGAAACAGAGCAGAAAACCGGTAACTGATTACAAGCTAAAAATAATCGGACAGAGAACAACCAACACTCCCCACTTTCTTTTCTCGAGAACAACCGCGGGATCACAGGCGCCTGGCAGGGCTCCTACAACAGAAATCTTAACGCACCCCACGTCACCAGTAGCAGAGTCTCCAAGAGTCCCGGCCACCTGCATTCCTAAGAACCTGCACCAGGTACTGCCTGCTAACCCAGAGAGCTCCCTCAACCGGGAACTGCGGAGTATTCCAGACAGCCTTGAGTACAGCCAGCTTACATCTGGGTCCGCGGTGCCCAAGAGGCACATGGCT
>NW_004949099.1:37982695-37987531 GCF_000317375.1 Microtus ochrogaster | reverse complement strand
CGCGCACACACACACACACACACACACACACACACACACACACACACAAGAGCTCCGCAGAAGAGAACCACTCCCTTCGGATGCCCTCCACCCTGGGCTCTGCACACAGTAGACAAGCAACGCACTCAGCCTCACTGAAGTCTCTAGAAAGATCAAACACCTCCTTCCAGCCCTGGGCCCTCTGGGAAGATGTTACCTGGATGGGGTGGGGGCAGGCTGTTGTTCAGAAGTGCATCCATATCCTCCTCCTCACTGCCCGCTGAGCAGGGGGACGGGGAGCCCAGGCCCGACGCCATCCCCTTCCGCTCCCCGGCCAGGGAATTGGCCCAGCTGCTCCTGCCTGCGGCCTGGGGCCCTCTACACTGGCCCGAGTCACTGTGCGGGGGAGGGGGGAGAACAGTGAGTGACGCGCAGTCCCCCTCCCCCACCCGCTCTTTCCGCCCCCCTGGCCCTGCCACCCTAGCCGAGCACCCGAATCACTCAGGCTGAACTTAGTTCCACACTCCTCGGGGACAGCCTGTGAGCAAGCTCCCCAGCAGAAGCCCCCAAGAAGAGGGAGCGATGCCCCCGAGGTCAGGCTGGTGCATGGCGGGGAGGGGGACAAGCTGGGCAAGACTAAGCCAGGAGTGACTGGGGAGGGGGTCCGAGTGGCGAGGCGCAGCGGGGGTCAGGGGAGGTGGCCGGCGCTCGGGGACACAAGGTCACTTGGGAGTGGGGGGGCGCCTCTCTGAGCCCGGGGAGGGGCCAGTCCCCAGACAGGGCAGCTCTCCAAAGGCTGTCCTCTGGGACAACTCAGGTTCTCTTCCGGAACAGCGGGGACCAGGGGGCGTGGAGGCTCGGGCGCTCCGGGGTCCCCAGGAGTCGGGACGCCGGCGGAAAGCGAGCTCCCACCGAGAAGGGGGCCGGGCCACGTGTCCCGGGGGGCTAGTGAGGAAAGGGCGAGGGGCGGGCGCCCGGCATTGTGGGAGGCCGAGCCCGGGAGAGGGGCGCGGGGAGCACGACTCCCTCAGGGCAGGGCGACGCCTGAGGGCAACCCGGACGCCTCAGGAGAGAAGGAACAGGTCGGCTCCCTGGCCGGGGGACAGCCCGCGGGCCCCGGGACGCCTGAGGAAGGGACAGGTGAAGGAACGACCCCCAGGATGATGTCGGGCTGTGAGAGACGTCTCTCCCAGAGCCTCGCGCTCTCCTCACCCTAGAGCCGCCTCAGGTCGCGCTGAGTCTCGCCGGTGTCACTCCCGCTCCGGCTCCTCCTCGCAGCGGCCGAAGGGGGGAAAATGGCTCCGGCTCCGGCGTCGCCTCTTAAAGGGCCCGAAACACCGGCCGGGAAATCCCACCGCACAGGCCCCGCCCCCCCGGACAGCCCATAATAACCTCAACCAACTCCAACCCCCCCCTCCACTACCGCCACCCTCCTCCCTAGGTCTCCCGGGCAACCCCCGCCCCCTCGTCGCTCAGGCAACCATTGGCCACGCCCCCGTCGAGCGCGCGCGCGCGTCACCCGGGCAACCGCCCACCTCCTGGCCATCCCATAATACTCACGGACACCCCACATACACACACCCCGCCCCCAACACTCCATGCATATATATGCCCGGGGGCTACTGACATATATTGCAGACCTTTTACAAACTAAACCTGCTCCCCACCTCAGATATCCCATAATAACCACTCTTTGCCAACTTCTTCACTCTTGGCCCTACTGCTAACATCCCATAATAACTCGTTACCCCTCCCTCCCCTTGGCCATCCCATAATAAGCACCCCTCCCAGTACTTCAGCCTCATATCCCATAATACTCAACCCCATCCCCCACTAACATCCCATAATAACCACCCTTCATCCACCCCCAGTTTGATATCCCATGATTGTCAGAAACTCACCCACCCCACACTACAACAACGGACACTCGGCCTCCTCCCACACACATCCCGTAATAATGTCTCCCACTTTCTATACTGATATCCCATAATAGCCAATCCCCTAGAGCTGCCCTCAGCCTGCACACCAGGGTCTAGATTCTAGATGCTCATACCCCAGCCTTTCTGGTCTCTTCCTAGCTCCATGGCCCATAAATCATACTTCTCCCTATCAAAGAGATACTAATGACTGTCAGTCACCCCACAAATGGACATCTAAATCTCCTCCCCCCAACAGTGGGGAACTGTCCCATCATTTACTCCATCTACTCGGACATCCCATAATTGCAAGAAGCCCATGATACCATAATACTCCCAACACAACCCAGTGCCACATCCCATAATACTTCTGCTGTACTCCACCGTCTCACGCAGGTCTTCTGGCCAGACATCCCATAATATTCACAACCTCCCCCATCTCTAGAAGTTGTCAGTCTCTTCCAACACTCAAGAGCAGAGAGGGTATGGCAAACTTCTAACTGCCCTGTCCCCGCCCCTATTAGTACACACCTTATTCCCTTTCTGGGCAAAAGGAGTATTCTGGCCAGAAGTCTCCCAACCATCAGGACCTGGAGCTCCCTAGCTCACCATTTCCAGACTCTCAGGAACACAGAGCCAATCTAGAGCCCCATCCAAGCCAATCAAAATCCAGGTATATTCTAGATGCTTACCTCCAGCTCTGAAATTTTGTGTAAAATCAAATAAAGAATATACTGACTAGATGAAAAACTTGCATGAACTTTAACTGACCCAGAATATCTCATACTAATTATAAACCCCCATCCAAAAACTATTTCTCAACATTCAGCAGTCTCCACGGCCTCTCTCAAGCCCAGGCAGCCTCTATGGATGGATATGCCATCATACTCAAGTGAACTGAGGATGCTCCATAGTACCTTGCTCTCTCTCCACTCCCATCCCTCATGGTCATCCATCCAAACATACCTTGGACAGAGTACCTAGCAAGGCACAGAGCTGGCATGACTGAGAAAGACACAGGTGCCTTCCTGCAAGAAACAAACGGCTGGGGATGGTGTCACACACCTGTAATCCCAGCACGCAGAAGGCAAGATGATCAAGAGTTTAAGGCCACGCTCTCTCCTACATATGAGCTCAAGGCCAGCCTGGGCTTCAGTAAAAACAAGTATCAAAAAAATATTATTGCCGGGCGGTGGTGGCGCACACCTTTAATCCCAGCACTCGGGAGGCAGAGGCAGGCAGATCTCTGTGAGTTCGAGGCCAGCCTGGTCTACAAGAGCTAGTTCCAGGACAGGAACCAAAAGCTACGGAGAAACCCTGTCTCGAAAATAAAATATATATATATATATATATATATTTATCATTATTATTATTATCAACACCCATGCTCTAACCAACTGCGCTAACAAGGCACCAATAAATAAATAATTTTAAAAGAAGCATTAGGGGCTGGAGAGATGGCTTAGGGGTTAAGAGCACTGGCTGCTCTTTCAGAGAGCTTGGGTTCAATTCCCAGCACCCACACGGCAGCTCACAACTGTCTGTAATTCCAGTTCCAGGGTACCCGACACCCTCACACCAAGGCACATAAAATAAAATTAAATAAAAAAGAAGCATTAAACTACCAAAGAGACCATGATACAATATAAAAATATTTGGCCAAAGAATTACTGCTGATCAGGATTTCCCAATGTCCTGTCATAGAGAATTGAACAAATCCTAACTGCCCCCAGGAGAGAGATCACATCCCCATATAGGTCTAGGGAGATGGCCCCAGGGCACTGGTTCCCAACCTTCCACTTTAATACAGTTCCTCATGCTGTGGTGACCCCCAACAATAAAATTAATTTCGTTGCTACTTCATAACTGTAATTTTACTACAGTTATGAGTCATACTGTAAATACCTGTGTTTTCCAATGATCTTAGGCGATCCCTGTGAAAGGTCATTCAGACTCCCCAAAGGGGTCGCTACCCACAGGTTGAGAACCACTAATCTAGAGGATTTACAAGAGGTTTGTCAAAACAATCTGCCGAGCCTGATGATGCATGCCTTCGAACCGTGCACTCTTGAGGCAGAGGCAAGAAGATCCTGAGTTTGCAGCCATTCTGAGCTAAATTGGTGACTGTCTCAAAACAGCAGCAAAGGTATCAGCTAGAACTGGAGCTGTCACTCGCTGGGAAAGGGCTTGCCTAGGACATGCAAGGCCCCCAGTTTGATCCACAGCGCAAGAGGAAAGAGGAGAGGCCAGGCTGGTCCCACTTGCTAAAGGATTTTGATTGGTAAGTGGCATTCATCCATGCTCCCAATGCTGAAATGCCATAATGTTATCATATGTTTCCTGAAGCACATCACTGTGTGGCACACGTGCTACCTTCATTCGTCTACTTGTTTGCTTGGAGTTATTTTGGTTTTGTTTTTAGTTATTAGGGGCGTGTGTGTGTGTGTGTGTGTGTGTGTGTGTGTGTGTGTGTGTGTGTGTCAGAGGTTGAAAGGGTATTATCAGATCCCCTAGAGCTGGGGTCACAGACAGTTATAAGTTGCCTGAGGTGGGTGCTGGGAATTGAACCTGGGTCCTCTGCAAGAATACCATGTGCTCTTAACCACTGAGCCATCTTTCAAACCCATTAAACCATTTTGTTTTCTAAGACAGGGTTTCTCTGTGTAGCCTAGGCTGTCCTGGAACTCACTCTGTAGACCAGGTTGGTTTTGAACTCAGAGATCTGCCTGCCTCTGCTCCTGAGTGCTGGGACAAAAGGTGTTTGACCCATACCCAACTGCCTTTTATTTTTCTTTTGAAAATAAAAAGGTTCTCTCTTTATAGTCTCGAATCACCCTCCTGCTCTGTTTCCCAAATCCTAGGATTAGCCGGGCGATGGTGGCGCACGCCTTTAATCCCAGCACTCGGGAGGCAGAGGCAGACGGATCTCTGTGAGTTCGAG
>NW_004949099.1:37959362-37982595 GCF_000317375.1 Microtus ochrogaster | reverse complement strand
CAAACAAACAAAAAAAAAGTTAAGACTTAGGGAGGGAGAGAGGAATGAGAGAAGTGAGGAGAGGGGAGGAGAGCAGAGCAGGGGGAGGGGAAAAGAGAGGGAGAGGGAGAGAAGATGAAGGGGCAAGGAAGAGGGGGAGGGAGGGAAAGGGAGAGGGACAGGGTATGGGGAGAACAAGTGGGGAGGGGGTGAAGCAGAGTGGGGGTGGTGTAGAGAGAGCCTTCCTCAAATAAAAATTCCATGGAGGCCACAGGAGGGCACCAGATCCTTTGGAACTGGAGTTATGGGAGGTTGTAAACCACCATGTGGATGCTGGGAATGGAACCCAAGATCTCTGGAAGAGCAGCCAGTGCTCTTAACCCCTGAACCATCTCTCCAGCCCCTACCTTGATTTTTGAATACTAAATTCTGTTGATGTTCAGTGTCCTACATTTTTTTCAGTCACTCCCCAATTGTATATCCTGAAGCCTCATAATACCACCAATTGCTTCCATCCTCATTTTGTTCGGACCTGATCCTCCACTTCACACACAGAATTAAATACATACATACAGAGAGAGAGAGAGAGAGAGAGAGAGAGAGACAGACAGACAGACAGACAGACAGACATACATGGCGTGGTAGAGGGTGTTTCTAACACCAGCACTTGGAAAGCAGAAGCAAGTTAGTCTCTGAGTTCCAGGACAACCACTTTTCCCTCTTCCTGGGTTCCAGAAACTATGGCTGTCAGAGAAAAACCAAAATCTCAGCTCTGCTGCCTAGCAGCCTCTTTCCCTATAGCCGGAGCGAAGGTATCTTCCTCGGCTCTGATCTGCCTGTTTCAGGAAGACCAAAGATCTGTGGAAGCTGGACAGGTTGAAAAGGAACCGGAACAAGCAAGCAAATCTTAAGGTTTTTGTTTTTTTTTTTTTTTTTTGGTTTTTCGAGACACGAGACAGGGTTTCTCTGTGGCTTTAGAGCCTGTCCTGGAACTAGCTCTGTAGACCAGGCTGGTCTCGAACTCACAGAGATCCACCTGCCTCTGCCTCCCGAGTGCTGGGATTAAAGGCGTGCGCCACCATCGCCCGGCAAATCTTAAGTTTTTGTCAAAAGCTCCCAACATCATCTTTGAAGTTCATGTTTTCTTTTTCCAAACCTTACCTGAACTCTCTAGACCACCCTCTGGCTGTGTTTACCGTGGTGCACTGGCCCATTCCCTCCACCCCACAGGCTTCCATAGTCTCTCTCATTCACGCTTCCATTTATTTAGTTACTTACTTACTTATTATGCATGCAGTGTTCTGCCTGCATGTGTATGCCAGAAGAGGGGACCAGATCTCATTACAGATGGTTGTGAGCCACCACGTGATCACTAGGAATTGAACTCAGGACCTTTGGAAGAGCAGTCAGTGCTCTTAACTTCTGAACCATCTCTCCAGTCCCTGGTTTTTGGGTTTCATTTTTGTTTTTTGAGGTAGGGTTTCTCTGTGTAGCTCTAGCTGCCCTGGAACTGGCTCTGTAGACCAGGCTGGCCTCGAAGTCAGAGCTCAAGAAATCCACTGCCTCTGCACTCCTGAGTGCTAAAGTGTGAGCTAACACTGCTCAGCTAGGATATGGCTCTTTTAAGACACTATAACGTATGTATCGCTCCTTTCAGGAAAACTGTTCCTTCCTACATAGTACTGCTGTTTATGGACCTATTAGGTCTTCTTCTAATCCTGTTTCCTTCCATCTACCGTGTCTGGGCCTCAAATTCAGTTGTGTGATAAATATCTCCAACTTCCTCAGATCCTACCTCTCCTATGTACGCCACATCACCACATATGGGGGAATATAAACCAGGGAGGGTTTACAAGTAGGTAGTCACAGACTCTTGCCTATGCCTTAACTATTGATATCATTCATCAGCCACACCCATGCTGCCCCTGCAGATTCTACCCACTTTACTCCTTTGCTTCTCTCACTCCCCACCTCTCCCTGACACCATCACAAGAAGATGCAAACCCCTCCCTATCTTTTAGTTGAATCTTTCTTTTTAGATTTTTATTTTATTTGCATGAGTGTTTGTGTGCATGTATGTACGTATGTGCACCATGTGCATGCCCAGTGTGTGAAGAGAACAGAAGAGAGTGTCATGGCCCCTGGAACTGCAGTTATGGGCAGCTGAGCCACCTTGAGGGTGCTGGGAACCGAACCGGGGTCACCAGCAAGAGTGGTTTAACTGCTGAGCCAAATCTCCACCTCCACTCTCTGTCTTTTGAATGCCAGAGAGGTGTAGGGTATGTTTTTGTGCTGCTGCTGTGGTCCTCCTGCTTCTGTGCCTCCCCTCCCTGCTCTGCCCCATCCTCACCTCCTTGATCAATTATAAATAAGCCACTAACATGATTGGCCCACAGAGACTAAGGATGGTATAATCTCCTAATGAATGCACCCAAGGGGGCAGCCTCTCTAGCCAGTTATCTAGAACCCGGAATAACACCCTGAGGAGGGTATCCTGGAGCGGTTAGCACACAGTTCTCTCCTCACACCTCTGCCCAGAGATCCCAGGGGCTAGTGTTCTGCCCTGGCAGAATGAGAATTTGGGAAGACTAGACAGCTAGACAGGATGCAGCCCGTACGGGGCCTGTGGAGGGACATTTGTCCTTCAGGAGCCCAGCCAGCCTCTACATTTTCGGCGTTCACTTGTCTGTGTTCAACCCCCTGCATAAGACATAGTTCCCAGGCTATAGGCGGCACAGGTGGAAGGGAGTGCTTGAGCCACGCATACCCTGTACTCTGCAACCCCCAAGATGTGAAGAGGACCCAGGTGTCCTAGGCTTTGGCTCGATGGAGCCTGCCCTTGGGGCCTCTTCCAACAGCTGTCACCAAAGAAACCTCTCTATCCAGTTACTCCTGCCAGGCCTCAGGTCTGGCTCCAGGGCTCACCCCACCCTCCCCAGCTTCTTCCCTCCCTCTTCCTTCCTTTCCTCCCCCCTCCCTGCCCTCCCCAGAGCTTTACCTACCCAGGACAGCCCCACCCAGCTGTGCTAGGTCCATCCCATAATACTTCCCCTCCCTAGCCCCCACCCCTCCCCGAAGAGAGGCGGCCATCCCATAATAGCCACCCACAAGAGACATTCCGCGGTGACCGCCCCCTCCCTGCAGAGCTGCTGGGAGCAGCCATCCCATAATAGCCGGCCGCCTGTTTTACTGGTTACGGCTGTGGAGGGAGGTGGAGAGGAAATGGAGGGGCGGGGGAGGGGAGACCCAAGGGCCCCCACTTCGTGGACCCGAGGGAGGAAAGGGAGGAGAGTGGCATGAGAATTTGGGGGTCAAAGGTGACATGCAGGTGGGAACCACTGGCCACCATAACCTTGCTATGAGGCTTTCTCCCCATTATCCAGTAGTTACATTATCCCCTTCATAGTCCGGAGGTGGCTGCTAGACAGGGGAGATGCTTAGGATGGGCTGAGGTGCCCAGTATGGAGGGGGGGAGTGGCTGTTGGTGTGTGTGGGTGAAGAGTGTAGAGAGATGAATTTCAGGTGTTCCCATTGGGCTCTTGGAGGGAGGCTGACCTTAGAACCACCGGTGAGAGAGTAAGGGGTGAACTGGCAGGGGGGTTGGAGAAGAGCTCCTCAGGCCCTCCCAATTCTGCACCACCATCCCATAATAATCCCCCAGCCCCCCTCCCCCTCCCACACACGACATCCCATAATATCTTCTGGAGAAGCAGTCCCCGCAGTAGGTACAAAGAGCTATCCCATAATAAGCTCCCCCACCCCCACTCATCACCCCCCAACTTGGCCCCCCCTCAGTCACATGCAGCCGGTGCCATCCCCCGCTGCTCCCCCCTCTGGCCACCGAAGGCCTTGCCAGCCCATAATACTCTTGCCTCTGGTCGCAGGAGGCCTCCAGCCCATAATACTCCCTTCCACCACCACCCCCCCTTCCCGCCCCGCACCCCTTCCTCCCGCCTCCAGTTGGAGCCGGGCCTCACCAGCCCATAATATTCCCCAGTCTCCTAAGGCTGTTCCAGCCCATAATACTCTCCCTGTCTCCTAAGGCCTCTCCATCCCATAATACTGCCAGACGCCTGACCTGTGGGCCAAACCCCAGCCCGTTCCACACATCGAGGCTGTGTCAGCGCTGCTGGTCTCCCTCCCTGTCCCTCCTCCCTCCCTGGGTCGGAGCTTTCCCTCCAGGGCCGGCGCTGCCCTCAGGGCCACGGGCCCCTCTCCCAGCCCCACCCTGTGCCTGCCTGGCCCTTACTTCCCCTCCAGCCTTCTCCCGGCCCTTTCTCCACCGTTGACTCTTCCTTCTCCTCTCCCTCCTCTGCCTTTCATGCACTTCTCCACCTCCATATTAGTCCATAGGATTGGACATCAGCCTCATGGGGAGAGAGTGCCCCCAGAGGGCAATGGGCCAGTCGCTGCCCCAAGGCTGCCTGCTTGACCCAGCACCATGGAAACGTGCCCAGCCTGCCTATCGCTCGTTCCCCTGCCTCTAGTTCTGTTGAGTAGCAGGGCTCATCTGGAGATGCACCTGGTCTCCTTGCTGGCTTTCAGAAGAGTCCCGCCAGCAAGCCCAAAACCCTACCGAAGAGCCTGATGCTTGAAGGAGCTCCCGTTTATGGGATTCTAAAGTGCCTCTCAAATTGCATTGGCCCTCAAACACCCAATAAGTAGATACTATGAGCCCCATTTCACAGGGCTGGAAACAGAGGCTCACAGAGGTTAACTGGTCAATGTCACATTGCTAAGAAGTGACAGCTGACATTGCTAGCCAGGTCTGTTTGATTCCAAAGTCCTGGAAGCCTTTGGTTTTCTCAAACCCAGCAGGAGAAACTTTTCTTTCCAGTTCTTGAAGAGTTCTGGAAAGCAGCGTGGGACAACTGTCTTAGCTTCTGGTCTGTCTCCAGGGCCTGCTGAAAGAGAAGGAAAGCCCAAGTGAGGTTTTCTCTCTCCTCTCCCAGTCCTCATGGAACTCCAGTTCGCAACCCTTGCAGGCCTTTTTTGGGAGACAGTGCGGGGCCAAAACGGAAGCAGCTCCGCCATCCTTTGGGATGCTCACCTCTGTCCTGAGTCTCCTGAACTGTTTCTCAAGACTGCTACCTGCATCCCAACTCTCCCGGCCATCCGCTAGAGGAGATGGACCTGGAGGAACTTAAGAACCGAGGAATTATCCCCTCCTGCTGAGTTGGGGGGGGATGTAAGAGTACTGACACAGAAATGTGTGTATCTCAGCCTTGGGGAGAGCATCACAGCCAACTGCAGGAAGTCTAGGCCATTCTGTGTGCCACTGACAAAGACCAGCTACTGTGGCGGGGATGTGTTGGGTCCAGGTCTCAGCCCTCACTCAGCCACACAGTGTGTAGTGCACGGGTCCAAGGCAAGCATAAAGGGAGGCTTCAGGGGAGCTGGGAAATGGTCCAGGGTGGGGAGAAAGATCTGGGAAGAGCAATGCAGAGATAATCATTGCAGGTGGGACAGCTAGGTGGTTCGTGAGAGGAGGGAGGAAAGAGGAGGTAAGGAGACCGAGGATGGAAGCATGACAGAACTTCCCAGGGAGATGCAACGCACACACATCTACTCACCCCAGATAAGGAGCCCAGGACAGAACAAAGTGTGGATGCCACCAAAGTCCAACTTGGTGAACCTCTGAGTTTTATTGGGGTTACTTATAGGAATATGGGTGAGAGGCTACTTAGAGGAGCAGATGTGACTCAAAGACAGCTGCATCACCAAAGCCCACCCCAGCCTGGGTGACAGCTCCCAAAGCTGGGGACCTGGAGCCCACTGCACAGCCTGCAGGCTGCTCAGCAGCTTGGAGAGCATCCCTTAAGTGATGACTCAGTAGGTCTAAACCTCTTCAGCTGATTTCTGTTTCTTTCAGGCAGCTAGCCTGGTCTGGGAGTCTTTAGAACTTGGCTCCCCTTAGTCCCTCTCAGCTTTTATTACTTACTGTGAGGGGCCTCGTGAATCTGATCAGTTTTAGGGACTTCCTGAAACTCTTTTGTGCTGTTGACTTTCCTGCTTAAGGAGTCCCCCCCCCCCCAAGGTGGAATGTTTCAGTCTCAGAGAAAACTGTTACACAACGAGATATAATAGAGATAAGAAGTATTATGGGCCAGGAAGGAATTAGGTGGCTGGAGGGAAAGCAGCTGGGAATGTCATTGGTTGCGTGATTGAGGGAGGGGGTGGCAGTTTTCCTAAGTCTGGAAGTAGAGTGAGAGTTTGGGAAACTGAGCCACTTCCTGGTTGTGTGACCTTCAGACCTCAGGTTCTCCATTTCCTCTGTGAAACGGGCCAATCATATTCATACTCAGAGGCCATTATACTAACTAAATAAGATGAGGCACCCTAGAAACGCAGGGCAGGGCAGTGGTGGAGACAAGGCAAGAGGAGCTTTGTGAGTTCAAGGTCATCCTGGTCTACAGAGTGAGTTCCAGGACAACTGTAAAGAGAAACCCTTTCTTGACAAAATAAAAGCACAGTGGAGCGCATACGTGATCTTAACACTTCAGAAACTGAGACAGGAATATTGAGAGCTCAAAGACAGTCTGGGACAGGCGAGAGCCTGTCTCAAAAAAGCAAGCCAGGTATGCAGTGGTGTTTAGCTTTAATCCCAGCACTCCAGAAACAGAGGCAGGCAGATCTCTGTGAGCTAGAGGCCAGCCTGGTCACATAGTGAGTACCAGGATAGCCAGGGCTAAGCAAAGAGATCTGGGATCTTGTCTCAAAAAAAAAGAAATAAGGAAGAGAGAAAGAGAGAAAGAAAGAAAGAAAGAAAGAAAGGAAGGAAGGAAGGAAGGAAGGAAGGAAGGAAGGAAGGAAGGAGAAGAAAAGAAAAAGGAAAATTAGAGGCATTATATATAAACATATTGAAATCCTGGTGTACAAAAATATTTATTTGCTTATATATTTATTGAGAGACAGGGTCCTTCCTTCCTTCCTTCCCTCCTTTCTTTTTTCTTGTTTGTTTTTCAAGACAGGGTTTTTCTGTGTAGCCTAGCTGTCCTGGTACTCACTCTGTAGACCAGACTGGCCTCAAACTCAGAGATTGCCTGCTTCTGCCTCTTGAATGCTGGGATTAAAGGCCTGCACCCCAATGCTGGATTTGGATCTTTTCTTTTTTGTCCAGGCTGGCCTTGATTCTAAATTCTCCTACCACAGGCCCCAGAGTAGTTTGGAGCCTCAGGTGTCTGTCGACACTTCTGTCATGGGAATAACAGTTTATTTTGTGGGGGAGGGAGCAGGGATACTTTGTTTCTACCTTTAATTCATTCTTTCTTCCATACTGGAGGTTGAACTCAAGTCTTTACACTACACATGCTTGGAAAAAAAATATCTTTAGCCCCCTGTTTATTTTGAGACAGAGTCTCACTCACTTGCCCAGGCTGGCCTTGAACAAAAGATCCCCCTGCCTCAACCCCCTGAGTAGCTAAGATTACAAGCCTGTACCAACATACCTGACGATTGTTCTTATTTTCTGGGAAGTTTTTCTCTTCTTTCTCCTTGAAATGCCCCTTGATGTTAAATGGGGCAGGCCCAGAGAGCATGGGTGTGCTGATTGGACTGGGGTGGGGGGTGGGGACACTAATGGCAGCGACCTGGGTTTTCTTCAATTTCCACAGCCTGTTACTTATCCAGTGTTGTTCATTCCCTCTGCCTATAATACCTTTTTATTTTGTTTTGTTTCTCAAGACAGGGTTTTTATGTGTTACCCTGTCTTGTCCTGGAACTCTCTGTAGACCAGGCTGGCCTCAAACTGGCAGAGATCCCCCAGCCTCTGCATCCTGAGTGCTGAGATTAAAGCTGTGTGCCACCACCACCGGCGACAGTACCTCTTTTATCTAGTCTTGCCTCTGTTCTCACGGTGGTGAAATGTATAGGAACAGTTCTGGATCTGACACCATAGGTTCCAGGCTAGAGACAACCTGCTTCTGTTGTCTTCCAGGGACCTGACCACACTTCCCCGTACTGCAGCCCTTCCTACAGCTCCCTCCCTTTTTTAGAGTCTCCCAGCCTGATTTCCCTACAGTTCTCCGCCAGGCGGCAGTGGTGGTGCACACCTTTAATCCCAGCACTCAGAAGGCAGAGGCAAACAGATCTCTGTGAGTTAGGGGCCAGCTTGGGCTACAGAGCGAGTACCAGGACAGGCTCCAAAGCTACAGAGAGAAGCCGGTTTCAAAAAACAAAAAAACAGGGGCTGGAGAGGTGGCTCAGTGGTTAAGAGCATTGCCTGCTCTTCCAAAGGTCCTGAGTTCAATTCCCGACAACCACATGTTGGCTCACAACCATCTGTAATGAGGTCTGCTGCCCTCTTCTGGTCTGCAGACACAGACAGAATATTGCATACATAATAAATTAATAAATAAATATTAAAAAAAGAAAAAGTCATTTTAAAAAAAAACAAAACAAACAAAAAAAGTGTGGGCAAACCTCCCTGGGCACCTTTCAGGCCCCCCATCTCAGTTAACCGCCAGTACCTTCCCTGCTTTCCTTTACCTCCCGTCTTCCATTAGAGTTACTGCTCATCTGTAGATGGCCAAGGACACCACAAGGTCTGATTGGTCATTCAGTGAGTCTTTATTGAGTGCTTCCTCTGTACCAGGCACTGTTCTAGATGCCAATGAATACATCAATGAACCAACCAACCAAATCCTTGCTCCCCGGCCAGGGAGCTTACATTCTACCTGGGAGATGGAGGAAGAGAGGGAATGCATACGAACACTGGAATAAGTTACACGGTCCATGGGGTGATGCATGCTGTTTTAATTACTCTAGAGTCTGCTCAGTACCTGAATATGAAAGTACTCATATTGTCAACGTATTTGCTCTTGATTTAGCTTTATAGTGCTAGAGATCACACCTAGTGACTTGCAGGTGCTGGCCTCAAATGCATGCTTCTCCAGCCTCAGTATCCACAGAGCTGGCGTTATAGGCATGCACACCAGACTAAGACTCAGAGGCATAGGCCCCCACGGCGCAGCTGGAAACTTTGTGGGGTTTTTTGTTTGTTTGTTTTGTTTTGAGAGAGTCTTATGTATCCCAGAGCTGAGAACAACCTAGAACTCCTGAGCTTCCTGTCTCCACTTCTTTCTTTCTTTTTTCTTTTTTCATTCTTTCTCCTTCTATTTCAGACAGGGTCTTTATGTAGCCCTGACTGTCTGGAACTCTTTTTATGTAGATGAGGCTGGCCTGAAACTCACAGAGAAGTGCCCCAGTGCTGGGATTAAAGGGACGTGCCACCAGGACCCCATTCCTTGAGTACTGGAATTACAAGCATACAACACCAGGCCAGGCGTATGTGGTGCTGAGTTTCAAACCTGGAACTTTGTGCATGCAAGGCAAGAGGCAAGCACTCTACCAATTGAGCTACATCCACAGACTCCACACCCTTACCCCCAAGACTTTTGACGATTCTGTTTAACTCTGTTTGGGTAGCAGTTTCCGAGATTCAGCCGAGCAGGGCTGATGCTGCTCATATTATCCTCTCAGGAAGAGCACAGACCTTGAATCCAGAGGAGCGAGGGACAGATGTTAACAGCCGGCCTCTGTAGAGCAGCTGGTGGTAAGGGCCTGGTGGGACTCCCATCCACCTGGACTGATACTAGCCTATCATTGAGGAAGCGAGGTTAGTTCCCTGGTTTGGCCACCAGAGGTCATCTTACCCTTGTGAATCACCAACCGAAACCCTTGTAAAGACACAAAAGGCCCAAATCGTAACTGAAACAGAAACACTTGGGAAATCTCTCTGTAGTGGGAGACACAGGGTCACAGTGCGTAAAGGACACATACATGACCACAGTTCTCAATGTCAGGATCTAAAACTGTCGCAGAACCAACTCTGCAACCTTCCCAGCAACCCAACTGCTACTTGGGTAAAGAGGGAAGAAAACCATTTTGCCGGCCTCCTGCTTGCTGTAAAGGCAGGCTCTGCTTGCTGAGAGCTCTTCCTGTGTTCCTGCCCCCCTTACTTCCCTGTACAGTCTTCTCTCCTGCTGAACACTATGTCTTTTCCTCCCTCAGAAATGTTCCACCCTGGCCCTGCATTTGTGTGTCCGGCTGTACACCCAACCTCCAACCCCCACTCCCCCCCTTCTTAAGAACCACAATTAGCAATTAGCTAATCAATGCCCTGATCCCAGAGTCAAAAAAACAACATCCTAGAGGAAGTTAGATGTGAACTCTAATACTTCAGAGCAAGTGATGTCAAAGTGTGATCCAGAGCTTTCTGAAGAAGTCCTTGAGGTCAAAACTATGTTTGTAACACTAGCACGTCCCCTGTTCTTCTAATGCTGGTTCTCGCCCCAGTATATACGGAAGCTTCCAGAAGGTTTATGAAATGTGATGACATCACTGCTCTTGGCTAAATGGAGTATGTCTCTCTGTATTGTTTAACACGTTTAACATGTTTCAAAAACATAAGAAAAAAGAAAAAACAAAAGCTCTCAGGTCTCTCAATTTTTGCATAAAGGGATTGGAGACCCAACAGTTTGAGGACTGATGCTTGATTTAAAAAAAATGTTAAGACTAGCCGGGCGATGGTGGCGCACGCCTTTAATCCCAGCACTCGGGAGGCAGAGGCAGGCGGATCTCTGTGAGTTCGAGACCAGCCTGGTCTACAAGAGCTAGTTCCAGGACAGGCTCCAAAGCCACAGAGAAACCCTGTCTCAAAAAACAAAACAAACAAACAAAAAAAAAGTTAAGGCTTAGGGAGGGAGAGAGGAATGAGAGAAGTGAGGAGAGGGGAGGAGAGCAGAGCAGGGGGAGGAGAGCAGAGCAGGGGGAGGGGAAAAGAGAGGGAGAGGGAGAGAAGATGAAGGGGCAAGGAAGAGGGGGAGGGAGGGAAAGGGAGAGGGACAGGGTATGGGGAGAACAAGTGGGGAGGGGGTGAAGCAGAGTGGGGGTGGTGTAGAGAGAGCCTTCCTCAAATAAAAATTCCATAAAAAATTGACTGCAGCTGAGCATGGTGTACATACATATAACCCCAGCCCTGAGCGCTGAAGCAGGAGGATCAAGAGTTTAAGGCCAAGTCTGGCAGTGGTGATGCATGTCATTAATCCAAGGATGCAGAGGCAGGCAGATCTCTGTGAGTTTGAGGCCAGCCTGATCTGCAGAGTGAGTTCCAGGACAGCCAGTGCTACACATACAAAGATACCCTGTCTCAAAAACAAAAACAAACAAATGAATAAAATAGACCAAAAAAAAAAAAAAAAAAACTAAGGCCACAGCTGGTTTTAGTGGCACACACTTAAATCCAGCACTTCGGTGACAGAGGCAAGCAGATCTCTGTGAGTTCAAGGCCAACCCGGTCTACAGATTGAGTTCCAGGATAGCCAGGGCAACAGAGAGAACCCCTGTCTCAAAAGAAAAAAAAAGAATTCAAGGCCAGCCTCTACTACATACCAAGTTCAAGGTCAGCAGCACAGTCTATTGGGGGGGGGGGATGAGGCTGAATACTAAAGGAGCAGAATGGAAGAGGCCCAGAGAGTGGCAGAAGGAGAAAATGTGTGGAGAAAGGGACAAAGAACCAGGATTTGAGAGGGACTCAACCTGTAGCTCTGCTCTGCCCCTACCACCTCATACTGGGTGTCAAGTCTAAACTGTTACAGGTCACAAAAGAGGTCAGTGCATATCAGATAAACCTGTGTATTCTGCCTCCCACCTGCACAGGGAAGCCAAGTGAACGTGAGGGCAGGTGGCGTGGCGCTCATGGCCCTCAAGTCAGCACAGAAGGCCACATGGGGACTGGTGGCATGGTGTCCCTGGCCCTCACGTCAGAACAGAAGGCAGCAGGTGGGGCTGGGATGGGGTTCAGTGGGAATGAGGTGGCCCAGCATGTGCAGACAGTGGGTTCTAGGTCCCACCACCAACCCTGAGTTTTGTATTTGAAGATGACGGATGAAGTTCTGTGTAGTTGATTCACCAAGGTCAGGGAATCTTCAGTTCTCAGACTGATGACCTAAATCCAGGAGATCCAGCTTCTCTTCCATGTATCAGCTCTTAGCCATGGGCATACTCACCACATGGCTTCCTACTCACCGGAGCAGACTTTCTCTGAATAAAAACCAGAGCTAACACTGTCACCAGCAACACTCTGGCTTTCCTGCCCTTGCTTACACACTTATCTCCTTCTGCACACTAGGACTGCAGTTGCTTCAAAGTCCAAGTCCCCAGCCCACCTCGCTGAAATGTACACCCTAAGGGAGGCCCGAGAGTACACTGTGACGCTGTGTCCTTTCAGAGGGCTGAATCCTGGGGGCTCTGGGTGATGTGTGTTTCCAGATTGCCAGGCTGGAGTAACCCCTGACTGGTGGCGTCCTGCCCGGTGTTTTGGGTGGTTTCTGAGGGTGGTTCGGTGAGCACCCCTCGAGCCCCATTGGTAGCCAGAGGCCTCGTCTGGAGCGCGGTGCCCAGGTTGCGAAGGGTGTTTCGGAAACCCTCGGCACTGAAGTAGTACACCAGCGGATCCAGCACGCAGTTGGCACCGGCCAGCAGCACCATTACCATCAGCACACCGCGCACCTGATCGCGGGCCTCAAGGCTGGATTCCACCAGGTTGGCCCGCAGCAGCCCATACACAGCCAGCGTGGCGTTGTAGGGCACGAAGCACAGCAGGAAGATGATGAGGTTAATCAGCAGGAGGCGCACGGTCTTCTGGCGCCGATGGCTTTGAGTGGCGTCGGGCCTCGCCAGCGTCCAGAAGACCCGGCCCGACGAATAGACGACAGCAGCCAAGGGCAGCAGAAAACCCAGGGTCTCAGCCAGCAGCAGCAGCGGCAGCAGCCCGCCCTTCCACAGCTGATCGCTGAAACTCTCGAAGCACAGGCTCACGGTGCTGTTCTCGTACCTGCAGGAGGACGGGCTGTGCACGCGGGCGGCAGGAACGGCGCACAGCAGGATGAGCGCCCAGACGCCTAGGCAGACCCGCCGCGCCACGTGGGGCCGCCGCAGGTGGCGCAGTCGCAGCGGGTGCACGATGGCCGCGTAGCGGTCCACGTTGATGAGCATCAGAAAGATACAGCTGCCGTACATGTTCATCTGGAAGATGGCACCCGACGTCTGGCACAGGAAGTCCGGGAAGGGCCAGTGGTGCCGTGCATAGTAGGAGAGGCGCAGGGGCAGTGACAGGGTGAAGAGCAGGTCGCTGGCTGCCAGGTTACACATGTACACGCTCACCACCGAGTTTATGCGCAGCACACGCAGGAAGACCCATAGAGCCAGAGCGTTGAGAGGGAGACCAGTCGCCAACACCAGGCTGTAGACCACCATATGCAGACGATGCGTGCCCCGATAGTCACGGCACTGGGGCACAGGGCTGTTGGTAGAAGAGGCATTGGCTGAAGAATTGGCAAACATCGTGTCCAAGTGGGAAGAGAAACTAGGCTGAGGCATCATGGGGAATGCTAAGGTACGAGCATGGCTTTCACCTCCAGGGTGGTAGCCTGGTGGCTATGCAGAGCCTGTCCCAAAGCAAGCAGAGGCAAGACATGGGAGTGGAGTCTATGACCTCAGGGGCAGATGATTGGCCAAGGCTGGAAGCCTTTGGTACCACAACTTCAGCAGTGGAGACCTGGAATAGGAAGGCAAGGCAAACATAAAGTTAGTAGAGATAGAACCGTCCTCTAAATACTTAGCTAACAGGACTGTCCCTTCTGGGTCCTTTCTCAGCCTCAGGGCTCTTCACTCCACCTTCTCCATCCTTCTGCCAGAATGACTTTATAGCACCCCTCTGTCGTCAGTGTCCTGCCCAGGTCCTGCAGTCACCGGTCCCAGACAGGCTATGCTTGAGTGCTGGCTTTGTCACTTGCCTTGCTTTGTGACCCCAGAGACAGCATTCTCTCTGAATTTCACTTTCCTTATCTGGGTGCATTGTGAAGGAGTCTGAGTGCCTTCTACTTCAAAACGTTGTTTGGACATTAAGTAAGATGAAAATGCTTCCATCGCTGTTCTTAGAACCTGCCTTCCCTCCTGCCCTTAAATGCTTACAGAATCCTTAGAAGGTTCCAGCCTGCTCCAGCAGCGAACAACAAAACAAAGGCCTTGTCCCACCCACCTACTTCACGGTCCATTAGAGGAAGACTACCAACAAACAGCACAAATAGTGGGAGAAGGGCTGCTGCACACTTCCTCTGAACCAGGGGCTGGGTGGGTGCCCTGTTATCTAGGGATAAAGTTCAGACTCTCAAGTCCAGCACAATCCCAGTCCTGTCCATCATATTCACCTGTCCCTTGTGGGCAGGCTTCGGTCAGAGAGACCAGCTGGATTCAGTTTGACTGGCCTAACCCTGCATTTCTTCATCTACAAACTGAGAATAAGAATGTGCCCGTGTACTGCAAGGCAGTTGCCAGCAGCCCTGGTCAGAGGCACATTCAGAGCACTTTAGCGTTCCCATCAGAAAGGTGGGGGAAGGCTCCAAGGCAGTGGTTCTCAGCCTTCCTAATGCTGCAACCCTTTAATACAGTTCCGCATTTGTGGCGACCCCCAACCATAACATTATCTCGTTGCTACTTGATAACTGTAATTTTGCTACTGCTATGAATGTAAATATCTCATATGCAGGATACAATATGTTAGCCCCAAAGGAGACACAACCCACAGGTCCAGAACTGCAGCCCCAAGAACTGTGAGCCCTCCTTACTAAGCCATGGTACACTCCCTACCAGAGAACCAATTGGTGCACCACAGAGAGCCGAGAGGTAGATAATGGACAAGATAGGGCCTTAGGGCCCCACCTCCCTCATAGGCAAGAGGCCACAGGAGCCACCTCCCCATCGCTGCCTCATACTCAGGTGTGTGTGTGTTAGAATAAATATAACTTGATCTTTACCTTTTTTTTCTTGAGACGGGGTCTCATGTAGTCTAAGCTGGCATTAAACTTGATGTGAAGTTGAGGCTGGCCTTGAACTCTTGAGCCTCTTGCCCAGCCTTCCAAGTGCTAGGGTTACAGGTGTGTGCCACCATCCTTAGCTCCAGTTTCACTTTTTACATTTTATTTGACTTCTCTTCCTGGAGCCACGGTCTGACTATGCTGCCCAGGCCGTGTGGCCTGAGTTCCAGGGTTGACGTGTTCTGCCTCAGCTGGGAATGCAGTTGTCTCCCACTGCACCCAATTCTAACATCATTTTATTTTATTTAAAAATAGTTATTTTTTTTAAATTTTATGATTATGAGCACTCTGCTTCAATACATGGATGTGAATCATGTGTGTGCCCGGTGCCTTTGGAGGCTAGAACTTTTTCATCAGGCTCTTTAGACCTGGAGTGGCAGAGGCTGTGAGCAGCCGTGTGGGTTGGGGTAACTAAACCACAGTACTCTGCAAGAGCGACAAGTGCTTTCAACCTCTGAGCCATCGCTCTGGGGTTTGGTTTGGTTTTATACAGGATTTTTCTGTGTAGCTCTGGCTGTCCTGGGACAGAATCTCTCTTTAACCTATCTGGTCTGGAACTCACTATGTAGACCAAGTTGGCCTCGAACTCACAGAGATCCTCCTGTCTCTCTGCCTCCCACGTACTAGGATTAAAGGCATGCACGACCCGGCTCTCCAAGTCCTTGTTATTACTGTTTTAATTATGTGTATTTGTGTGTGGTGGTGAGGGCGTGCATATGAGTGCAGTGACGGAGGAGGCCAAAATCCAGGATCTCCTGGGGCTAAACTTACAGGCAGTTGTGCTGGGAGCAAAAGTTGGGACCTCTGGAAGAGCAGCAAGTACCCTGACTACTTGCTGAGCTGTTCGCTATCCCTTAGCATCATTTTAAGAGGGCATAACATCATGCTGTTAATATATGTCTTACCGCAAATCATTTCCAGAAACGAATTTTTTTTTATTATGTCCAACAGTGCTATACTCATAAAGCAATACTCCCTGCCTCACCCCTTCCCCGGTCTCTGGTACCCTCTTTCCTACTTTATGTCCCTGAATTGTCTGTTCTAGATACCTCACCAGAGTGGAGCGATACAGTGTTTGCCCAGTGTCTGGCTTATTTCATGTAGCATCCCGTTTCCAAGATCTGCTTATTCTTCCATCCATCCTTCCACGCATGCAGCCACACTGTAGAGTGTGATGGTAAGGGGTGGAACCCAGGGACATATAAACACTAAGTACACCCACTTGTGGTGGTACACACCTGCAATCTAGTGCTCCGGAAGACTGAGCCAGGAGGAACGGGAGTTCAAGGTCATCTTCCTCACACTCGTAATCCCGGGGTTTAGGAAGATTGCCAAGAGTTCAGCCTAGGTTACCAAGTGAAACTTTGTCTCAAACCAGCCAAACAGATCACATCTAGCTGCTAGCTGAGGCAGGATTGCCACTTGAACACAGGAGGTTAAAAACAGCTGTGGAAACACAGCAGGACCTCATCTCAAAAAAAGCTTCTGTCTTGAATATTTATACGACTTTTCCCTTGTCATTAGTCCCTCAAAAAGTGCAGTGTGGAAGCACTGGTCTAGGATGGTGGTACTCACAGCTCTCAAAGAGCAGTAGGATCCCAAATTCAAGGTCACCCTGGGCTCTAGAGGAAGACCCTACATCATGAGTTCAAGGCCAGTCCCGTCTACACAGCATGTTTCACGATAGCCAGAGCTACATAGAGAGACCCTGTCTAAAACAAAACAACAAAGATCTTTTTAAAAAAATAATTTGGTGGTCTTCAAGAGGACCAATTCCCAGCACCCACATGCAGCTCACGAATGTAACTCCAGTTTCAAGATATCAAACGCCTTCTCTGGCTTCCATGGGCACTGTACACATGTGGTACACAGACATACATGCAGCCAAAACTCCATTCATACAAAATAAAAATAAATATTCTTTAAATGGTTTTTTTTTTTTTTAAGTAGGGTGTGGGCACAGGCCTGTAATTTCAGAGGCTGAGGCAGGACAATAGACTGGGCGGAGATAAGGAAATGAGATAAGGCTTATGTAATATATAATATATAGGATTATATAGGGAAACCCTTTTCCCTTTTTCAAAACACAAATGCAGAAGGGTTCAGTGCATACACACACACTCAAAGAGAAAGTGGAACAAAAACAACAATAAAAATCTATTTATATTGTATTACATGGGTTATAAGCAACCTAGAGATAGGTGGTTTGGGGGAAGCAGGGGAGGACACAGGGTCTTAGGTGACCTAGACTGCTCTAAGACTAAGTAGCCTAGGGTGGCTTTGAACTCCTGCTCCTCCAGTTTCCATCTCCCAAGTGCTGGGGTTACAGGCATGTAGTACCTGACCTGGGCTTTGAGGTATATAGGACAATATGTATAGGATTTATGCCTCCAAAAACGTTGGCAGCTGACGGGGTCTGAGATACTAGTACCCCACAGATACAGATACTAGCACCAAGTCAGATGCAAGCACGCTGAACAGCAAAGGACCGTGTCCCTCTGCCCCACTTACGGCGAGCCAGCAACTTCTGCACATACATTGTGTTTGCAGGCCTCTGCCTTGGCAGCTGGCATTTCTTCAGCCTGGAATGTTCTTCCTCCCCTTTGCTACCCAATAAACCTGGTCATTTTACACGAGGCCGTGTGACCTCTTTCATGGCTCTGTCTTCCTCTGCAGGGCAGCTGTGGTCGAGTCCCTTCCTTTGGGCTACCCGGGGTCCACAGACACCTCAGCTGTTCCTATACGCACGGTGACAGCTAGTTCTTAGTCCCTCTCCTTAGGCCCTGAGCAGGAGGGGCTTCAGGAGGAGGCTGACATCTTTGCCAGCTCAGCATCTATACCAGTACAGGTGGAGTGGGAAGAAATCAGCCACTCCAGCAGCCAGGCCAAGCATGTCTCTAGTCTCTAGTCTCTAGTCTCTAGTCTCTAGTCTCTAGTCTCTAGTCTCTAGTCTCTAGTCTCTAGTCTCTAGTCTCTAGTCCTCCCCATGGTTCTTTGAGGTAGGTGTTTGTCTTCATTGTTATAGGAAAGAAAACAAAAGCTGCTCTCGGAGGAATAAAGGCAGGACCCAAATCTTGGACCGCCCAGCTCCAAAGTCCAAAACCGTACTTTGCAGCTCCCAACAAGAATGAAGGAGGGTTTGTGGATGGGTGCTGCCTAAACTACCTGGTCTTTTATAATTGCCCGTATGAAATCTATGCCCATGGGTAACGTATCATTTCCTCATTTGTCCGATTGGTATTCGTTTTAATACCCACTTCCTTTTGAATTCTCTCAGCGCACTGGCTGCACACACCCATCTCTTTCACACACACACACAAATGCCTCTTTACAATCTTCCCCGGAGTACTGAAGCACTTAAGCAAGGAGCAGTGGTGCATTCCTCAAGTCCCAGCTACTCAGGAGGCTGAGACAGGAGGAGCCCAGGAGCGAGGGCCAGCCTGAGCCAAAAGGGACACCCGGTTGGTCTCTGAAAGAGAAAAGCCTTTTAGCTGGCTGCTTTCAAGTGCTTTTAACCCACCTGCTGTTTTGTGTATTTATTCCCACTCCCCAACTAGATGGCAAAGCCCAAGGGTGAGGATCACATTCTTAAACACACACTTCAGTGCTGCACCTAGGTTCCCTGAGGGAATCTCTCTGGCCACCTGGAAGGAAAATGGTTTCCATCCCACAATTAGCTTATTCTCGGTGCTTCTATAACCACCAAATTGTTTACCACGCTTCTGCCTCTCCGCTCTTTACTGACTCACAGGACACCAGGTCTCTGCCCAGGCCTTACGGAAAAGCCTTGCATTACAGTTTCGTTAAGGGACCTGGGGAGAGGGCAAGTGAAGGCTTGGATTGCTCTTGTGGAGGACCAGGGTTCACTTGCAAGCTCTCATTGTCGGCTGACTCACAACCTGGAACTCCAGCTCCAGGGACTCCGACACCTCTGGTCCCCTCAGGCACCTGCACGTACCCACATATAGACACGAGCATATATATCATTTCAAAAATTAGTGGGGCTGGAGAGATGGCTTAGTGGTTAAGAGCACTGGCTGCTCTTTCAGGGGATCAAGGTTTAATTCTCAGCACCCACATGGCAGCTAAAATTGTCTATAACTCCAGTTCTGGGGGATCTGACACCCTCATACAGACATACATGTGGGCAAAACAACAACGCACTCAAAATAAAATAAATCACTGCAAAATTAACAAAAATGAAAAAAACTTCAAAAATTCAGTAACAGTTTGTAAGCAAAACAGCAAGAACTATCATTTTGTAACCAAAATCTTACCATTTTACTTGTAAAATCAAGAACTCCTACAATTAGGAAGAACATTCTAGATACTGAGTGCAGGAATACATTCTTTTCTGGGAATTTCAAGTCTGTCTGTTAAAACAAGTTATAAAGCTTAAGTAGATCAAAATGTGAAAGAATCTTTGAACTGCTTCTTAAAGGGATCCCTTAAAAAAGGAAACGGCAATGGTCTCATTACCCTATTTCAAAGAGAAGTTCTTGGGTTTCTTTATGGTGGGGACTCTGTGAAAAAGCTCCCTTCCAACAGACAGACAGGCCAAGCTGCTAAGGCTCCTGCCTGGCCCCTTACCCTGTACCCCTCCTTCCCTGAGCTCTGCCCCAGGCTCCTGGCTCAGGAGCTTTACGGGCCCAGTGCCAGGCCAGATGGCAAAGATGGGAAAAACTGCCAAAGAGGAGTGTGGAAAGAGGGATGTAGGTGTGGGGGAGAAGTAGCACAGACCCTCTCCCCAATTCTGCTTTGAAGAAGAGGCTAGGCTGGGGGGAGGCGGAGATGGAAAAAAATCCAAGTAGCAGTTACCTCCAAAAAGAAGGAAGAGTGATGTTTCATTTCTCCAGCTAGGAGAGGGCCACGGAGGCCTACACAGCTTGGTGACACGGACACTCACTGATGTCACATAGGCACACCATGACACACATTTTCATACACAGACACACAGAGGCATGCATACATTAGCATCCAAATCAGTGTCTGTGTACAGGCTGTTACACTTGCAGAGCCACGTGGGCCAGAGAAGAAAGAGGAGTCCTGGCCCCTGCCTTAGGGAAAATCTTTAACGAGCACAGAGAGCCAGGTTTCTTCATAAGCGCATGCTCATACAGATGTATGCAAAAAATATCTCGGCCCACAGGCATGGAGCACCAGAGAAACCACAGTCAACATAGAGGAACCGGGGCACCATACTTTCCACCCTCTTGCTGCTCAAATCAGAGCAGGCCAGTGGCTCGAGGCGTCCCTGTCCATCTGGGGCCCTTGTTCCTTACCTCCTCAGGACCTCTGGAACCTGTTCCATTGCCCTCTGAGCTGGGCTGGGTGCTGCTCTTAGCTGAGATAAGGGCGAGGGGCAGGGCTATTTTCTGTCACAGGCAGGAAGTAAAAGCCAAGAGTAAAGTGGGCAGGAGGCTAGCTCATGATCAGCCCTCCACGTGGCCCCCCTGCTCTGCCTGAGGTGGCCATCCTCCCCAGCCTGTAGCTGACAAAGCGATGCGGAAGGTCGCTGCAGCCAGCAAATTCAGCAGTGACAGGAAGAGTCTGCCCACCACCGGCACTCTGCTCCCCCACCTTGCCTCTCTCCCATGTGCCACAGACAGCTTGCTCGGTGACTCCTGTTACCAAGTCACATCTTTCTGCCTTCTCCAAGGGGCCAAAATTGAGGTCTTTGTGCTGACAATTACCCCTGGGGTAATCTCAGTTCATTTCTCAGCCCAAACACAGGAAATAGCACTCCTCTCCCTAAGTGTCTAAATTGCCCCTTTGACACTTCCTCTGCTTCTGTTCAAGCACTGCCAAGCAGGTGCACCTCACCCCTGACAGGCCTGGGTGCAAGGGTGACATCATGTGCAGTCACTAAGCTCCCCACAGGGCCCCTGGGTTTGCCAAGAACCCTGTCTTAGACTTGTTAGTTCTGCCCTGGTCTCAGGTGTGCTGGTTTATACCTGTAATGCCAGCACTTGGGCGGCAGAAAGCAGGAAGGTCACCACAGGTCCCAGGCCTGGTCTATATAACCAGGTTCAGATTAGGCAAGAAAACCCTGTCCGCCGGGGTGTGCATACTTTTCTATGTAGTGAGTTCAGGGCAGCAGAATTACGCGGTAAGACTTGCTGTCAAAACAAAACTAAAGCAAAAGGTGTGTTCTGGCCTTCCTGTGCACAGTTTAAAGCTGCCGGTCAGCTTCTCCTGAGACTGAGGGCCAGGGCAATGGTTTGGAGAGTTCAGAGTGAGGTCACCCAGCCTAGAAGAAGATAGAGTCTGGGGTCACCAGAAAGAGAAAGGAGGCCTCCTGTGGCCCAGTAGCCATTCCTGCAGGCCCAGGAATCCTGCCCCGTCCGTCACTGGGGTCCTGTCTTCTCCCTGCTCAGGACAGCCCTGCTTGTCCTCTCTCCCCCCAGTCTTCCTTTCTCTCCCTGCCCTTCTAACATGGTCCTCAGATTCAGTCTCCCTCCTGGGCTCAGCAATTTCCCTTCTTCTTTTTTTTTTTTTTTTTTTTGGTTTTTCTATAGTTTTTCTATATTTTTTTTTTGGTTTTTCTATAGCTTTTGGAGCCTCTCCTGGAACTAGCTCTTATAGACCAGGCTGGCCTCGAACTCACAGAGATCCGCCTGCCTTTGCTTCCTGAGCGCTGGGATTAAAGGCGCCCAGCCGCAATTTCCCTTCCTATACCTGTCTAGCCCCCTTCAGTGGGGTTTCCCTTTTCCCTCTCCTCCCTCCTTTCTTCCTTTCTCCTTGAGATAGGATCTCACAGCATATCTCTGGCTGACTTGGAATACACGACAATTCTTCAGCCTCAGGCTCCAGAGTGCTGGGACTATGATCAGCCTTCACAAGGCTTTTCTGGGAAAGCCAGAAGTCACAGGTGACCCAGAGTCCAGTAATTGCTTTCCCCGATGTGTAGATGACAGCTTACCTACCTGTCCCTCCACCCTACCTCCCAAAGCTGGAAAAACAGGAAAGTAAGTTCCAACCCCTCCAAAAGTCACTGCCATAGGCTTGCACCATGCTGATCTCTGCCCTGTGTACATCTTACCCTCGCTTCAGGCCTGACAGGTCCTGCCTCTTCTGAGTAAGCTCCCGGAGCCTTTTAGGCTGGGTGACCTTACCCTGAACCTCCATCACACCACTGGCCTCAGAGGCCCACGCCCTTTGTTTCTGATGCTGGGGATGAACCCAGGGCCTAGTGCACACTAGACAAGCACTTTGCCTCCTAGCAACGCCAATATCCTCATCAGCTCTCCCCTCTTCTGCTATGTCCTCCTTGGTTTTATTATATTATTATTATTATTATTATTATTATTATTATTATTATTATTATTATTATTATTATTATTATTATTGGGCACATACTGGGGGGAGGGGTGGGGAGAGCCAATGGCACAAACTGAGCTGGCCTCTGGTGTCTCTGGTTGTTTGAGAGGTGAGGGCCACTGTCATATTCCTTGCCTTCATTTCCCCCAGGGCTGTGACTTCAGCTTATCATAAACGAAGAGTTCTGGAAGTCTTTGAGTCCCTTTCTTGTCACTGAGCCCCTTAAAACCGTAGGCAGTAGGCAGGCAGTGGCCTGCACGAGGATGGCAAAGGTCCCAGACAGCCTTCCACAGGTTCTCCATACGCACAAGAGCGCATTTCCTCCCCCTTTGTGCTACTCATGAGCCATAGTCTGTCAAAGCGGTGGGGACAGAGAGACCAGATGGCCCAGCACCCTTCCATTTCAGCATGTCAGGTCGGGGCAGCGCTTCCTCACCACCCATTAAGACAGACCTGGGAGGGCTGGGGGTAGCTCGGTGGCAGAAAGGTTACTGGCATTCACAAGGTCTCCGGCTTAACCTCGGGCACAACAAAAAATAGATGAAATAGATCTGAGCGTCGTGGCACACTCGTATAGTTGAAACTATCTGGAAAGCTGATAGGATAGGGATCATCTGAGGTTAGGAGTTGAAGACCATCCCAGAAAGCATGAGACTTGGGGCTGGGCAGTGGTGGTATATGCCTTTAATTCCAGCATTTGGGAGGCAGAGGCAGGTGGATCTCTGTGAGTTCAAAGCCAGCCTGGTCTACAAGAGGTAGTTGCAGGACAGCTAGGTCTGTTACACAGAGAAACACTATCTTGAAAATACAAACACACAGACCAGAAGAAAGCATGAGACTTCATTCCCCAAAAGGGTCAGTCAGGATAGCGGGGATGCAGCTCCTCAGTTGGTGGGGTATTTACCTAGCATGCTCTGGGTTCAATCCCAGCACTTGCAGAAACCTGCTGTGGTGGTCCATGCCTGGAATCCCAGACTCCAGAGGGAGAGGAATCAGGAGTTCAAAGACCTCCTTGGCTATGTTTAGACTTTGAGGCCAGCCTGGGCTACATCTCAAAA
>NW_004949099.1:37945637-37959262 GCF_000317375.1 Microtus ochrogaster | reverse complement strand
GGGGGGTGGGGTAGGGGGCACTCAGTGGTAGGACAAGTGCTTAGCTTATAGTCATTCTATCCCAGTATCAAATAACCAAATAAAACACACCTTGGTGACCGGGGAGGGCCGTCTTTCCAGGCCAGATCTTTAGCTAACTTTAATCAGTTCAGCTCAGTGTCTTCCAGGTTAGGACCCGGTCCTGCAGGATGAGTGGGTGTGAGGGGAGCAGATCTCAGAGAGCTCTCCTCAGGGAGCTCGGGGTCAGCATGGAAGCAGGAGCCTAACGATTTAGGGGAGGACCCTAAGGTGGTTCACAGTGGGGCTTCAGGCCTTCGGGTGTGCCAGGCATGTTGGCTGCCTCTTCAGGCCCCCTGTGGAAAGATCTGTCCCCCGGCGGGGGGGAGAGGGGGGGGAGGGCAGCTCCTTTTGCCCTCTTGCCTTATCCAAAAGGGTTCCTCAAAGCCTACGGCTCACCCGTATTCTCCATCCTCACCAATGTCCCCCACTTCTGGTGAGACCCCGCTTGTCACACCCCCATACCTGTGTTCTGCCGCTCTTCCTCTGCCGCTGCCCCAAGACTGCTTCCGCTGACACTCTGACACTCTGGGCTGGGCTGAGCTGTGCCGGTAGGACCTGCTCCTGGGCGGGCCTGACACACCCACCCCACAGATCTCAGTCCATCCAGGCCAGCTCCGTGCACTCTTCTAAACCCACAGAGTGGGAGTGGAGAAAAGCCTTGACCACAGACACCTCAGCAAACGGGTCCGAGACGCGAGTCCCAAGAGCTGATGAAAACCCAGCCCTACCTCTAGTCATCCCGACTATGGCTCACAGACTTGCAGTTTCCGGGAACTCCAGGTGGCACACCCACCCCCATGCCTGATGACTAACACCCTCCCCCCACCCATGCTACTCTCACCTGTCTCCTCCCTGCCTGCTCTCTTCCTCTCTTGGGTCAGGTAGGTGGTTTACTTCATGTGGCTCGTGGTTGCATCTTCCGCTGCCTAGGGCCCACGGGCATGCCAAGTGTTCTCCCTCCATGCCAGCACACACCCAGTTCCTCCTTAGCAGTGGCCCTTCTGGATGCTTCCTCCTCTCCCGCTGCTGTCTCAGGCTGGGAGCTCCTGGAGGCAGGGAGCCTAGGGTGGTTCCTGTCTGCATCTTTGGGCTGAGCATAGTCCCTTGCTACATGATCAAAGGCGGTGTTTTTGGAGGTCTCTGGAAAAGGTATTATGGTTACATGGGTTTGGCAAACACTAGGCCAAAAGCAGCATAAGCATTGTGCTGAATGGGAAGCCAGGATTGACCGACCACTCCAGCTGGCTGAGGGTGCATAAGGAGAGCCTTATTCTAATTGTCTTGTTTCCTTTGTGAGGATTAAATCCAGGGTGGCCCGTGCAGGTCAGCAGACGCTCTTCCACCAAGCCACACCCAGATTTACTATTTTGGGCACATTTCAACTTTCATTTTTGAGACAGGTCTCATTATGTATCTCTGACTAGCTTAGAACTAACTCTGCAGACCAGGCTGGCCTTGAACTCACAGAGATCCTCCTGCCTCTGCTTCCTGGGTGCTGGTGTTATAGAGGTGACCATGACTGGCAATCTCTTGATTTTTTTTTTCTTAAAGAAATTTTATGCTCCAGAAAACCACAATTGGGCACAACCGATGCTGATGTGCCCAGCCCCAGTGGATACACCGACAATACACTTCCTGCACCTAAGGTTCGGGAAACGTCTCCGAAAAGGGGAAAAGGGGCGGAAAGAACCAGAGGAACAGGAAGTCCAATGTGAGAACGTGTCTCTTAGAAAAGACAAGGAAACTTCACCCATGGTACCTCAGCAATATGGCTGCCTAAACAAGGTCTGAACAATGACAACACTAGTACCTGCTGATGTGGAAGGGGGAACGACCACCAGCAGTCCCACATCTAGACAAAGAACTGCTGGCCGCTAATGACGGCTGAGAGAGGGAGAATTAGTCTTTCCCAGGGATGAACCCTTAATTAACTTAACCAATACGAAATGGTCAACCCTGAAACTACATATACACAAGCAACACTAAAGCAGATTGTGTGTGTGTGTGTGTGTGTATGTGTGTGTGTATATGTGTGTGTATGTGTGTATGTGTGTGTATGTGTGTGTGAGTGTGCATATGTGTGTGTGAGAGTGTGCATGTGTGTGTGAGTGTGCATGTGTGTATATGTGTATGTGTGTGTGAGTGTGTGTATGTGTGTGTATGTGTGTGTCTGTGTGTGTATGTGTGTGTGTATATGTGTGTGTCTGTGTGTGTGTGTGTGTAAGAGAGAGAGAGAGAGAGAGAGAGAAACAGTGAAAGAAGAAGAAACCATTAACTTGAGAGGGAGTGAGGAGAGAACGTGGCAGGAATTGGAGAGAGAAGCAGGAAGGGGAGAAATTAAATTTTAAGTAAAATAAAAAATAATTTTTTACATATGTGTATCCTTGAGTGTGCCTATGTGTGCAAGGTACATGCAGGTGCTTGTGAAGGCTGGACGATAGCACTAGACCTTCGGAAATTGGAGTCACCAGACATGGGTGCTGGGAACCAAGTCTGGGATTTCTGTGAGAGCAGGAAGTTTCCTTAACCATTGAGCCTTCTTTTTTTTTTTTTTTCCTCTGATTTTGTTGTTCTGGTGTTTTGAGACAAGGTCTCTCTAATATATAGCTCTGGCTGTCCTGGAACTCGCTTTGTAGGCCAGGCTGAGTTCAAACTCACAGAGATCTGCCTGCCTCTGCCTCCTGAGTGCTGGAAATCAAGGTGTGTGCCACCACCTCCTGGCTTGAGAATGTTTTTATTATGAAGGTGTAGATGTGTGTCTGTGTTTGGGAGATGCATGTAGGCAATATGCAATCATGCCGTGGTACCTGTGTCAACACTGTGGAGTTGGCTCTCTCCTTCCACCTCTTAACATGGGTTCTGGGGATTGAATTTAAGGCACCAGGCCTGTCAGCAAATGCTTTTATTTGCTAAGTAATCTCTCTAGTCCCCCACAATTATCACCCCTTTTTGGAAAACAGGGTCTCATGTAGCCCAAATTGACTCAAACTATGCAGCCACGGATGACCCTGACCACTTCCCATGGATCACCACGCCCGATCGAACCCAGGGCCTTGTCCATGCTAGGCAAGCACTCTGCCAAGGGAGCTACATCCCCAACCCTGAGTTCTGTTTCCTGTTAACTAAAACGCTGCTAATGACGGGTAGCCTATCGAAGAGACGCTACACGTGCTTTCTCCAGCTGCACTGCTTCGTGAGTGTCCAAATTCTTCCAGGCTAGTGCCAAAGTGCCGCTTCAAGGCGCTTCAGCATCGAGACCATCTGGCAAGGCTTGTACGCTTGTGGCTTCTGAGCTCCAGGATGTAGCTTCAGTCTCCTCCCTCCTCATAGAGGGAAGTGCAAGATAAGTCACACTTTCTGGGGTTGATACAATCTCAGGCTTCGGTCTTCAGAATCCCATATTCACATGGGAGCTTGTGGAGCCCAGAGTTTCAGAGACGATGGCCAGCATACCTTCTCGATCCCTGCTGCTTCTCTTGGTGCAGGATGCTTCCTCAGAGCTGTCCCCAGGAGGTTCTCATTCGCAGGTGGAGCCCTCCCAACGGGAGGGAGTCTGGAGGTGGGTGGTGGATTCCTAGGGGATGAGGTGGCAGGTGGCGGTGCTGAGGGCGGGGACCACACTAAATAGAGCACATGGGCTGGAGATAAACACTTTATTCGAAGGTATTCTTCAAGGCACGTGGAGCACCCATCACGGACCTCTCGGGGACTGCTGTCCCAACCCGAGGAGCATGTGAGTAGAAGTCAGGTAAGAGACCTGTGAGGGGCACCTGGACGCCTACTGATAGATGTGGTCCAAGAGCGATGGAGGAAGTGGAAAGGTTGGGCTGGGGCGGGGACAGCACAGACCCCCGGCTCATCCAAAGTGGCCTAGAGCCAAAGTGTTAAATTCTTGGTTCCACCGAAGGATAATCTCCTCGCTTTTAGCCAGGCTCAGCACATTGTAGTTCTCGTTCAACATACATCTCATGCGGAACACCTACAAAAGGATGGTGTGTACGTACGTACGTACATATGTACGTACATGCATACGTACGAGAGCACGACGTGAGGAGCAGGCAGAGCCAGGGCAGGTGGTACAGGGCAGAAAAGGACACAGACAGGGTTTCAATGGTTCACCCTCCTTTAAGACAGAGGAGGCCTAAACTCAGAGAGGAAGTAAGTGCTGTAGGCTACCTACTGAGCAAGGCTGGGAGGCCAGACTGAAACTCAGCATCCAAGGGCTTCCCACTGGGTCCTCCTGGGCCCATCCCTCTTATCTGTACTGGCTCCCCTTGCCTGCTCCTGCCTGAGAGGACCTGGCTCTCTCCAGACTAGGAAGAGAAGGAGGCACTGTCTGGAGGTTTCTGCCTCAGAGAAGCTGACAGGGAGCTGTTTCCACAACCCAGCTCCTGGAAGAGAGGGCTCAGACCAGACCCTCCCAGGAGCACTAAGGGGCTACTAAGGGTCGAGAACAGGGTTGGAACTCACCTTTCGGTTCTGGCTTTTCATCAGGCACTGTTGACTTTTGAAGGAACAGTAGTTTGGATACTGGACATAGTTTGTGTCACAAATCTGAACCGGGAGCCAGGGAGAGGGACAGAGTATCAAAACCCTGACAGGACAGCAGTCTCTAGATTAAGGGTCATGGCAGTCCTGGGTGGGCCAGGGCCCTAGAGAAGCAAGCCGTGTGTAGCTGGGGTATACCCCACCGTGCCTTTTGCCTTCTTCCACCCTCAGTCCTGGGTCCTCAGAAAACAGTCAGAAGGGAAGGGGAACCAGGAGCGTCCTATTGGTCAGCTTCCTGGGGATACAGAAGGAGGTAGCTAGGGGTCCAGCACATGAGTGGTCAAGGGCTTGCTTAGTATACAAAAGTCCTGGGTGCCATGCCTAGCAATGCACATGCGCGCGCGCGCGCGCGCGCGCACGCACACGCACACACACACACACACACACACACACACACACACACACACACACACAGATAAGAGTATAGACCATACGAAGGTGACCCAGTTAATAGTCCAATGATCAGGAGGCCTGAGGGGGAAGGGCACAAGGACCTCTGATGACTGACAGTGATCAACCATTCCCCTGCGGCGCTTGCCTGCTGTCAAACCAAGGAGTGGGCTTGGGACTGGCTCTCAGCCACGATAGGTCATCAACAACTCAGAGGTGGCAGCTTAGGGGGAAGGGGAAATCTGCTGGTATCACTGATGGGGAAAGCACTGGACAAGATGGGAAGAGGGCTTCAGGAGGCGAGTTCCTCGGGGCCGGGCAGAGTCTAGGCTTTCCCTGTGGCCGTGAGTGAACTCTGGCTTGCGGTAGGCCGTGACTTGACCAATGCCACTCAGCAAACCATGGGCAGAGTTGGGGTCAGAACTTCTATCTCTATCTCGCCTCCACGTTTGGAGCTTCCTCACTGCACAGGGTTCCTACTGCTTTTTTGAGTGTGACCCTGATTTACTGGGGGGAGGGTCTGTTAAAGAATGGCAGGAAGCCACTAAGGACCGGGTCTCAGAGCCAGGGCCCCAAGTTCTGGCTTTCCAGAATAAGTTCATAGGGAGAACCAGGAGTGCCTGAGGGGGACAAGGTTGAAGGAAAGTGTCTGACCTTTGTGGGGAGATCCCCTTCCTGGAAGCTAAGGAATTCAGCCCTGAGCCAGTTGGAGACTCGGTAATCTTCGCAGCCCTTCAAGGCAAGCCGGTTACACCAGAAGTCCAAGCTGAGCCCTCCATACATATCTAGCCCGCCAAAGCGGCCTTTTTCTGGGATCTTTGCCTGTGGACATGAGACACATGAGAAGCACAGGCCTCTCTACCCCCAGACCTCCTTCCCATGGTCCCTCCAGCCTTCCCTGCTGCAGGCCTTCCCTGCTGCAGGCCTCCCCGCCGAGGTACCTGGTTGCCGGTGGATATGCTCTGGGCTGAGAGGAAGGGGCTGATGAAGGGTATCTTGTGGGAAGCACCACACTGCTGCCGCAGCACGGTGCTCTCGGAGTGGCACTGCTCCAGCTTCAGGGAGCAGAAGGCACAGAGCGGACAGGCAGGTGTGTGTCGCCGGCCAAGATTGTCACAGACCTGGGACAGGAGTTTGAGTGAGAGGCTGAGTCTTGGCAGGTCACTCTCTCCCCTGAATCAACCCTCCAGAGCTCACAGCATGATGGGCGATGCTTTTTGGCCTAAGGCCTTTTGCTCATCCTTTCTAAGACTCCCTCGGTTCTCTCGGGATGGTTTCCCAGCTCCTAAGTAAACTTCATCTGCAGGTGGAGCCCCCATTTTAATACCAGCTCTGGTTTCTTCCCCAAGCTCCAAATTCTCCTTGCCAAGTAACTCACAGGCATCTGACATGGGGGAAGGGAATCCACCCTTGCTTAAACAAGGATCATAACTCTCCTCTCTGTTCCATTAGTGATTGTGCTAGCAATATTTGCAGAGGTCACAGTGCTGGCCAGCAGAGGTAGGAGTGTCACAAGACTGAGACCTGCCTGAGGTACTTGGCAAGACACTGCCAAAAAAAAAAAAAAGAAAGAAAGAAAGAAAGAAAGAAAGGAAGAAAGAAAGAAAGAAAAAGAAAAAGAAAAAGAAAAGAAAAAAAAACATTCAGGGATTTACCCTCTTGGAAGGCGGAGGTAGGAGGATGAGGAATTTCAAAATCTTCAAGTTCTAGACCAGCTTGGCCTATAGAGATCCTTTCCAGCTTGGCCTACAGAGGTCCTTTCTTTAAAAACAAAACAAACAAAAACCAGCCAGGCATGGTGGCACACGTCTTTAACCCCAGCATCCTGGTGACACTGATAAGTGGATCTCTGAGTTCCGGGCCAACCTGGTCTACATAGTGAGACCAAACACCAAAGGCACGCCATTAATCCCACAAGTACTAACAGATGACACCGGCACTTACTCACGAGGAGAGCGAGGCTCCATGTGGTTAGGAACATTGCTCAGAGTTGGACATGGATCCGGGTCTTTCCATCTCTCAGACCCGCTCTCCATCACATGCCTAGTTCCTTTCAGTGGGATTACCCATCTCCTAGCTGTGCTGGTCCTGAGTGTTCCTCAGCACAACCAGAAACATCTGCTCAGGTGCACCTTCATCCCACCATCACCCAAGGGGCAGCCTGAAACAAGGCGTGGGCTCCTTTTCAGTCCCTGCTCACCCTGCAGCAGCAGGCGAGGGGGACAGAGAACACCCTTCTCTGCAGTGTTAAATGCCTCCAGTAGCAGCAGGACTTTCCACGTTAGTACCCTATCTGTTTGACTTTGTCTTCTGAAACCATGTGCTCAGGAAAATGGACTCTGCTCCCTTATCCAAGCACACTACCCTGAGTCTATGACCTCTGAACTTACGTTTCTAAAAAAAAAAAAAAAAAAATCTCTCTCCAGAACACCCTCTTATAATACTGCTGACTCCATGTAATCCTCCCACGTCAGGCTCAAGTTCCTTCCAGCCAGAGAACGTGTTCATCCTGAGCTCTTCGTGAACTTCTAGGTCCTGCTTGCTGCAGAGCCTTGTGCATACTATTCTCCCTACCAAGAACCCGCCACTGGGCCCCTCCTTGTGCCTTAACTCCCTTCAGGTCTCAGTTTAAACCCCAGTTCCCTGAAGAACATTCTCCGATCACCGCCATGTGCATGTTGGCGACACCAGCTGCTCTCTCAGCATTCTCTCCTCGTCCCCATAACAGTGCTGACCTCCCAATGCCCAGCTAGGCCTGGCACCAGGTGCCTCGGATGTGAAAGCTCTCTCCCACTGAGCACACCCTTTTTCTCCCCAACTGGTTTCCAAGAGAGCAAGCATTGAATCTTCTTTGTATCCTGCTAGCATCCCAAGTGTCAAGCAGACGTTTGGTGCCCAATCAGTGTTAGCCGAAGACACAGAAGAATGAGTGGTAGGCTGGTTCAGTGGTTGTTTGCTGAATTGTAGTGTTTCAAAACCAAGGAACCGTGTGTGGTAGGGTGCACTAGCACACCCAACTACTGCCTACTCCCGAGGCCGAGAGAGCATTACTTGAGCCTCAGACAATACCAACGACAAAAAAGGGACCCTTAAAAGCACATATCTTTCTGGGACTGGACTTGCTAAATGTGGAAGAAATGTGGAACTGGGACCATTTTACAGATTCCCTCAAATGCCGTGGTGGTGATCTTGGTTGTCAACTTGACCAGACTTAACATCAACTAAGAGGCAAGCCTGTGGGCATTTCTGTGAGGGATTTCCTTGACCAGACTCTTTGAAGTGGGGAGAGCTGAAGGGAGGGTGGTAACCCAGATAAAAGGGCGAAGGGAGAAAGCAGATTTCCGTTTTGGCTCCTTGCCTTTGCCTTGCCCACAAGTCCATCTATCCTGTTGCTATCAAAGATGCATTCCTTCACTAATCTCAGAATCTACGTCTTTGGGATTCCAAGGTAGATTGAAGACCAGCTGCTCCCCAGGAACCTTCTTCCCAGGCTTTAGTACCTGGTCAGGACTGCCGAGACATCCAGCCTCGTGGATTGAGCTACCACCAGACTGTTGGACTCTCTAGTGTGAGACAGCTGTGGCTGGACCACTCAGATCATATCATGTAAGCCAATCCAATACATCCCCTTCGGATGTGCTCATTTTCTGGATTCTGTTCGTTGAGAGGACCCTGATACAGACTATGGCACCAGTCCCCAGGATGACAACTATCCCCCTGGTGGCAGGCACCACTGTGGAAACTGCAGTGTGTTTTCCTTACTTGAATACTTATGGAGTTTCCGTTCCTGTCCATGCCTCTGGTGAACTCACCCGTGGACTTACAGAGTGCCTGATCCACCACCATGGTATGCCACAGCTTTGCTTGTAGTTAAGAAACTCACTTCTAAGCCAAGTAAGGGGCCAGTGGGCCCCCGCTCCATGGAATTCACTGGTTCCCACCATCCTGAAGAGAGCTGGCTTGGCAGAATGGTAGAATGGGCTTTTCACTTTTTCAGTTTTGTTTGATGTGTATGGATGCTTGTGTGCATGCATGTCTGTTCACCACGTGTGTGCTTGGTGCTCTTGGAGGCCAAATGAGGGTATCAGATCCCCCTGGAGCTCGAGTTACAGATGGTTGTGAATCACCATACAGGTGTTTAGAAATAAACCTGATTCCTTTGGAAGGGCAACTGGTACCCTTAACCACTGAGCCCATTGCTCCAGCCCTTGGAATGGAATTTTTTTTGGGGGGGGGGGAGTTTTGAGACAGCTCTGGCTGTCCGGGAACTCAGTAGACCAGGCTGACCTCCAACTCACAGAGATCCACCTGCCTCTGCCTCTTGAATGCTGGGATTAAAGGTGTGCGCCACCACTGCCTGGCTTCGAATGGCTTTTTAAGACAGTTACAGCGCCAATCAGATGGGAGCAGCGTAAAGCGCTGGGGTCGTGCTTTCCGGAAGACTGCATATGCTTTGAATCAACCTCCAGTACATACCATGACTTCTTCCATAGCCAGGGTTCAGGGTCTAGGAATCTAGGAGTGGAAACGAGGGCGGTACCACTACTCTCACCTCTAGTGACCTAGGAACTTACTTTCTTCCTGTTCCTTGGACTCTTGGTTCTGCTAGCCAGGAGTTGTGGCTCCATAGCGGAGCACTCCTGCCAGGAGTCACAAACATTGCATTTCATTTTAGTAGACACGCTAAGACACACACACACACACACACACACACACCCCGCTCTGCCACTTTGGGGAACAAGTCCCAAGCTAAGAAAGGAACAGATGTTAGGAGGGTGATTGATCCAGTCCACCAAGGGGAAGCTGAATTCCTTCTTCACAATGGAGATAAGATCATGTCTGAAGTGCGGAAGACATTTTAGGGCTCTGGTTGTCAATCTTCCTTATGCTGAGACCCTTTAATACAGTTCCTCATGTGGTGGTGACCCCTAATCGTAAAATTTTTTGTTGCGACTTCATAACTGTAATTTTGCTCCTGTTACAATTCATAAAGTAAGTATCTGATATGCAATCCCTGCAAGGCCCCGACCCACAGGTTGAGAACTGTGGCTTTAGGGCGTCCTCTTGGTGCTACCATGCCCTGCCCTGCGATCAAGGACAATGGGAAACAACCACCCAATCCAGGCTGGGGGACAGGATCCCAACCCTTCATGGACAGAGGAATGGGTCACCCCTCCATTCAAGGCGCTTTCTGAGGGGAGGAGGCACAGAAAGAGTAGTAGAAGTTTTCAGTACCACCGGCTAAGGCCCTGTGACCAGTCACAGAAATGAGGACTGTAATTGATGTCTTCCCGTCCTGTTTTGTTAAGGACATATTTGTGCATATATACACACATAGTAAGCAGACATTTGTGTTTTCTTTCCTCTATTTCTTTATCATGTAATGCAACATCCATTGAGATAATATTAGTGCTTAGGTGTTGTAAATATATATTATCCTAGGTAAATTATGGGACACTGGAAGACGAAGCATTCCTCAAGGGATTTTGCCACCTCTTCTTAATGTGTTTAGTTATATGCGGGATGGCTAGAGCACATGTAGGCAGAAATATAATCTTGTCGTTTTCATGTGGAGATTAAGCACGACAGAGGCGATTGGGTGTTCACTGACAAGGGCTGAGTTTCTCATGGTTAATCTTGGGTGTCAACTGGACTGGGTGTGAAATCAACTAAAAACAGCCACTGGGAACTCCCGTGAGGGATTTTCTTGACCAGATCATTTGAAGGGGGAAGATTGATTCTAAATTTGGCTGCACCGGGCACTCGTAGGCCGGACAGTAGGGAGAGGGGAGGAGGGAGCTCCGCTTCTGGCCTGCTTGCCTTCATGCTCGCCGGCAAGTCCAGCTACCATGCTGAGGTGGCATTCCTTTACTGATATCAGAACCAGTGTCTTCAGGCTTCCAGTGGAGACGGAAGACCAGCAGGTCTGCAGGAATCCTCAGGCCTCCAGCGCCAGTCTGGAACCGCTGAGTGCGTCAGGCCGCACAGATTAAGCAACTACCAGATTCCGAGCCTCTCCAGCCATTTGTTGGACTACGTAGACTGTATCACGTAAGCAAATCTAATAAATGCCCTTTTAATATACACTCATTCTTTCAGTTCTGTTTCTCTAGAGAATCCTAATACAAATGGTTTCTGTTATGTATCGGTTTTGGTACTGGAGACCGAACCTAGGGTCTTCCGCACGCTAGGCAACTGTTTTACCACTGAGCTTCATCTGAGACTGGGTCTCACTAAGCCGTGTTCATTCTGCTGCCTGTTCCACAGAGTGAACTTGTCACTCTATTGCTTCAGCCTTGTGAGCAGCTGGCACTACAGCCTGCACCACCAGAGTCAACAGGAATACATTCTATGAACCTTCTGGAAGGAAAAAGAGCACAGCTAGGTACTGAAGATGCTGACTAGGACTCAAGGGATGGTTTACAGCCTAACTACTTCAAGGGCTGAAGGATGCATTCAAGCCCAGACTGGCTTCCAGACTAGGTCTTGAACCTTCTTCCTCTGTGGCAGCTGGAGATGTCCTTCCAAGGAATCTCTTTAAGCTACCCCTCATGCTTTCCTTGCCCAGCCCCTCACCCATGGCTCACACAGTACCAGGCCCATGGAATGTCCAGTGGCATGTATCCATTAAATAGCATGGTGGACATACCGAATCCCCGAAGCCAAGGATCTCCTCCTCCATGTAGTTCCAGGCCTTGGCTGTGGGAGTCATGGTGCAGGTATTCTCCATAATGGAATAGCATAGCACCATCATGGTCTCCGTGTGGGGCAGCTGCAGGAGGCTGCAAGAAGACAGTACAGACTGGTGGGGATGGGCTAGAGGGGTGGGGCAGAAAAGCCACATCCTCTCTTCCCCGCCGCCAAGCAGTTGGGCTTTGGTGACAAGCATTCAGCATGCTTAGCAGAGGACCTCCATCCTGCAGCTGGAGAGGACCTTGGACCAACTGCCTACTTTATACAAGTGAGGAACTGAAGTCCAACCTGGAGAAACAGTGGCTGGAGAGATGGCTCAGTGGTGAAGAGCAGTTGCTGCTCTTCCAGAGGACCCAAGTTTGGTCCCCAGCACCCACTCTTGTAGTTCACAACCACCCATTTACTGTAGTCCCAGGGGATCCAACGCCCTCTTCTGACCTCCATGGACACCTGCACGCATGTGCATAACAGACACACATACACACACACACACACACACACACACACACACACACACGTAACAATAAATATTAAAGAACAACAGCAACAACAAAATGGAGAAATAACTTTCTGAAGGCTTTAGTGCTAATCAAGGTCAGAGATAAGACCAGAACCCAGGGTGGGGCTTAAAACAAGGATGGGCACAGAACAGGTGGGACCCCGCCACTGCTAGCTTTGTCTGAAGCCTAAGCAGGTCTGAGAGGGTCTGGAGACCAAAGCTGGTAAGTGGGCTTCGCAATTCCAAAGATGGCAGCAGGGATGGCAGGGCCCATGAAGAAGTCACAATTTCCTGTACCTGCCAGTGCTTGGGCTTCTCCAGGAGTTATCGCTCAGTTCATTCATTGTATCCATTTTTTGGGCTGACCGAATTAGCTCCTGGATGTTCTCCATCATCAGTGGAGGAGAGTCCACTTCTCGGACCCGGGGAGTAAAGGAGGATGAAGGGTTAAAAGACAGCGATTCAGACTGAAACTTGGACTCTGAGTCCGACTGCAGGTTGGACGCTGACTCCAGGCCTTCCTCTGTCCCCTGCCCCTCTTCCTGTTTGGCTTCTTCCTCCTCTTCCTCCTCCTCCTCCTGCTCTTCCTGCTCCTGCACTTCCTCTTGCTTGTGCTCCTGCATTTGCTCCTGCTTGTGCTGCTCCTGGACCTGCTTGCGGCTGCCCAGCTCCTTGCCCCCCAGCGACAGGGAGGACTGCAGCAGCTCCTCCACGTTATTGTTGAGGCGCTCGGGCCACGGCTGGAAGGCCTGGCGCTCCGTGGCTGCAGCAAGGTGTAGAGGAGACCAAGAGAAGAGAAGAGCAAAGATCAGATTTCCTTCCCCTGGAGAAACCACGTTTATCTGTGCCACCACGGCAGTGCGGGGCCTGTAATCTTATCACCCGGGAGGTGGAGACAGGGGAGGACTTCAAGTCTAGCCTCAGCTATAGATGGAATCGAGGCTAGACAAGGCTGGAGACCCTATCTAAAAACAGTATCAGCACAAGTTGTGTGTGTTTGTTTTGTTTTTTAATCAAGAAATGGGGGGGGGGGTGAAATTGGGGCTAGAGGGTAATTGCTAAAGTGCTTGCAAGCATGGAAACCTGAGTTCAACTCTCAGAGGACACATAAAGTCTGGGTATGGGGGGCTGGAGAGATGGCTCAGAGGTTAAGAGCACTGCCTGCCCTTCCTAAGGTCCTGAGTTCAGTTCCCAGCAACCACATGGTGGCTCGCAACCATCTGTAATGAGATCTGGTGCCCTCTTCTGGCCTGCAGGCATACATGCAGACAGAATACCAAGAATACTGTATACATAATAAATAAATAGATTTAAAAAAAAGTCTGGATACGGCAACAAGTGCCTACAGTCTGTGCTGGGAAGGTGTGGACACAAGGATGCTGAGGATTTACAGGCTGTCAGTGAGCTCCAAGCTTCTTTCTATTAATTAATTTTT